>NC_069503.1:187318753-187618753 GCF_027579735.1 Bombina bombina | reverse complement strand
ACACAGGTGTTGGTGGAGTGTGACGTCATCTGACGCGTTTCACGCCCTTCTGGCACTTTGTCAAAGATAACAGATATCCATATTTCATAACAGATATCCATCTAAATCGAAATAGAGCCCCAGAGTGTCTCCCTCTGGAGGGGGATTCTTTCATAATTATTTCACTTTAACTAGATTATACCACCTTAAGAATAAGATTCTATACTTACTTCACCTTAACCTGATTATACCACCTTAAGAATCAGACTCCTATACTTACTCATCCCATTGATGTTATCCCACAGCCTTTAAAAACTAGACATCTTCCTTCAGTGCTTAATTATACAAGTTAATTCACCTGATTCTCAAGCTGGATACCTGCTAACCCCATTTGCACTCTGTGTAAAGATACTTTATAACTAAGTTTACTTCCTGACTACTTTTTACTCTGTGGATAATTAAACTACATTTTTTCCTGTGAACTAACACTTCATGAGACAAACCATACTGCAGCTCCCTTCTGAGATTTCCTGATGCCTACTGGATTTTGGAGCCTGAATACTGTGAATCACTGTTGCTGCAATAGCTGAATCTGTGCTTAACCTGGCATTACCATCTCTCTGCGGTAGGACAGCTTCACCAAGAACAAGTAAATACAGCCTGCAGAAACTGAATCATTTCCTCTTACTATACAAATATTCATTTGCATCTGTCATCCTGTGCTGCAGGCCTTATTCTTTGCATGTATATTTCAATCCTTAAAGGGACAGCTACCATATTTTTTTGGTATGTACTTTAACAATTTATTTAAAGATGCAATTCCACTGTCTTGCTATAAGAGATACAAATTCAAACTCAACAGAAGCCTGAAACTCTAAAAAGCATTAACAGACTTGAAGCTAGTCATGCGAACTTGAAGCAGAAGTGACAGTTCGTGACATATACACACACACATATATATATATATATATATATATATATATATATATATATATATATATATATATATATATATATATATATAAAACAGAGATAGTCCAGCACTCACTTTCAAGCTCTCAGCTAAGATTAAAAGCAAAAATGTAAGGATTAGTTACCACATTTGGTCAAATGGAACAAGTCCAGGTACCACGTCAAGGTTCCTTCCAAAAACCTGGGACCCTAAAACAGTCACACAATGCAAGCTCTCGATCCAACAAATTGGGAACAAGACCGGACTGGGTACACATCCCATGACCCTTCAACATGCTCAGCCCTGGGTGCTTACTGGCACTCATAGGAAGCTGTGCTGTCCCTAGAGTCACAGGCAAATTTGTTGGATTGAGAGCTTGCATTGTGTGGCTGTTTTAGGGTCCCAGGTTTTTGGATGGGACCTTGACGTGGTACCTGGGCTTGTCCCATTTGGCCAAATGCGGTAACTAACCCTTCTATTTTTGCTTTTAATCTTAGGTGAGAGCTTGTAAGTGAGTGCTGGTCTTTCTCTGTGTGTTGTATTAATTTGTTTTGTAATTTCCCCTATGGTTCTTGCACCCAGACCTGTCTGGGGTTAACTGCCTGTGACTCTGGGGACAGCACAGCTTCCTGTGAGTGCCAGTGAGCACCCAGGGCTGAGCATGCTGCAGGGTCATGGGATGTGTACCGGTCCGGTCTAAGAGTGCACTCCTCTTCCGTGTTTTGTGTATAATTATACATATGAACCTTGAAGGACTAGTTTTTTTCCTTTGGGATATTAACTTTTTTCCCCTGGCTAGTAAACTACAGTGATATTTATCGATATTTTTAATTATGTTCCATATAAGTGTCTGACTGTCCCATTTACATTACATTTATTATCAGATATGGTTCAGATATTTTGTGGCACATTGTCATTATTAGTGTTTGCTCTCAAATGTGTTTCACTGTCTAGGGTTACACCTACAAGAAGATCTAAAAGCTGTTATAGGGAATTATCTTGTATTATAGGACAAATATGTTTCAAATGAGATTGTCATCTGCTATTTACCAGTATTGATTTGCTGGTACAGGTTAATTAATTTTCTTTAGACGATATCTCCACCTTATAGTCCTACTTGCCCATGCTCATCTTGTGATGAGTCTAGTGTTGGAGTTTTGGCTCAGATTGCTTGGATGGAGTATCTTATCTGCAATGCAAAAATAAATATAAGTTATAAGATGTGTGTACCTGCGAATGGTATTGTAAAACAGAAGGCACTTTCACTTACTTATTAATTATTATGTTTTTTTTTTAATTTATAGTTCTTTTTAAATTGAATGTATCCAACATATCCACTCTACCTGGGATTTCAGTAAGAGCGAATTTATATATTAAGTTCTTCAGTATATCTTCTCTTTAATTGAGGTCTACTTCTATGGGAAATCTATCTCTTGTTTTCTTACGGCTAGATTACGAGTTTTGCGGTATGAGTGAAAAAGCAGCGTTAAGGTTCTTTTTCACTACCGCTGGTATAACGAGTCTTGCAGGTATTTCTGTACCGCACACTTTTTTGGCCGTAACGCAACGTAACTACCGCAGCTTTCAAAAAGTCAATTTTCAATGGGACTTCCTTTGCGCCAGTATTACGAATCTGCCTGGGAGAGCCTATACCATCAAGATCCATAACGTAAACTGAAAGTCACTTGTTATGGGTTTTATGCTACAAGGCTGAAACATAAAAACACAATTTATGCTTACCTGATAAATTTATTTCTCTTGTGGTGTATCCAGTCCACGGATCATCCATTACTTGTGGGATATTCTCATTCCCAACAGGAAGTTGCAAGAGGACACCCACAGCAGAGCTGTAATATAGCTCCTCCCCTAACTGTCATAGCCAGTCATTCGACCGAAAACAAGCCGAGAAAGGAGGAACCATAGGGTGTAGTGGTTACTGCAGTTTAAACTTAAAAATTACCTGCCTTAAAATGACAGGGTGGGCCGTGGACTGGATACACCACAAGAGAAATAAATTTATCAGGTAAGCATAAATTGTGTTTTCTCTTGTAAGGTGTATCCAGTCCACGGATCATCCATTACTTGTGGGATACCAATACCAAAGCTAAAGTACACGGATGAAGGGAGGGACAAGGCAGGAACTTAAATGGAAGGAACCACTGCCTGTAAAACCTTTCTCCCAAATATAGCCTCCGAAGAAGCAAAAGTATCAAATTTGTAAAATTTTGAAAAAGTATGAAGCGAAGACCAAGTCGCCGCCTTGCAAATCTGTTCAACAGAAGCCTCATAAAGGCACAAGTGGAAGCCACAGCTCTAGTGGAATGAGCTGTAATCCTTTCAGGAGGCTGCTGTCCAGCAGTCTTATAGGCTAAGCGGATTAAGCTTCTTAGCCAAAAAGAAAAAGAGGTTGCCAAAGCCTTTTGACCTCTCCTCTGTCCGGAGTAGACAACAAACAAAGCAGATGTTTGATGAAAATCTTTAGTAGCTTGTAAGTAAAACTTTAAAGCACGGACCACATCCAGATTGTGTAACACAAGGATGGAACCACAATCTCTTGATTGATATTCTTGTTAGATACCACCTTAGGTAAGAACCCAGGTTTGGTACGCAGGACTACCTTATCCGTATGAAAAATCAGATAAGGAGAATCACATTGTAAGGCATATAGCTCAGAGACTCTACGAGCCGAGGAAATAGCTACCAAAAAAAAAAAAAAGAACTTTCCAAGATA
Source organism: Bombina bombina (assembly GCF_027579735.1). Taxonomy (NCBI): domain Eukaryota; kingdom Metazoa; phylum Chordata; class Amphibia; order Anura; family Bombinatoridae; genus Bombina; species Bombina bombina. The sequence continues at coordinate 187,615,091 of NC_069503.1, read as the reverse complement.
AAAGTTTGATATCTATGGAATGAAGAGGTTCAAACGGAACTCCTTGAAGAACCTTAAGAACCAAGTTTAAGCTCCATGGTGGAGCAACAGGTTTAAACACAGGCTTGATTCAAACTAAAGCCTGACAAAATGCCTGAACGTCTGGAACATCTGCCAGACGCTAGTGCAAAAGAATAGACAGAGCAAAAATCTGTCCCTTTAAGAAACTAGCTGACAATCGTTTTTCCAAACCTTCTTGGAGAAAAGATAAAATCCTAGGAATCCTGACCTTACTCCATGAGTAACCCTTGGATTCACACCAATAAAGATATCTACGCCATACCTGATGGTAAATTTTCCTGGTGACAGGCTTTCGTGCCTGTATTAAGGTATCAATAACTGACTCGGAGAAGCCACGCTTTGATAAAATCAAGCATTCAATCTCCAGGCAGTCAGCCTCAGAGAAATTAGATTTGGATGGTTGAAAGGACCCTGAAGTAGAAGGTCCTGTCTCAGAGGCAGAGACCATGGTGGAAAGGATGACATGTCCACTAGATCTGCATACCAGGTCCTGCGTGGCCACGCAGGTGCTATCAGAATCACCAATGCTCTCTCCTGCTTGATCTTGGCAATCAGTCGAGGGAACAGAGGAAACGGTGGAAACACATAAGCCAGGTTGAAAGACCAGGGCGCTGCTAGAGTATCTATCAGTGTCGCCTTGGGATCCCTGGACCTGGATCCGTAACACGGAAGCTTGGCGTTCTGGCGAGACGCCATGAGATCCAGTTCTGGTTTGCCCCAACGGAGAATCAGTTGTGCAAATACCTCCGGATGCAGTTCCCACTCTCCCGGATGAAAAGTCTGACAACTTAGAAAATCCGCCTCCCAGTGCTCTACACCTGGGATATGGATAGCTGATAGGTGGCAAGAGTGAATCTCTGCCCAGTGAATTATTTTTTAAACTTCTAACATCTCTAGGGAACTTCTTGTTCCCCCTCGATGGTTGAAGTAAGCTACAGTTGTGATGTTGACCGACTGAAATCTGATGTACCTCAGAGTTGCTAACTGAGGCCAAACCTGAAGATCCTTGAATATCGCTCTTAGTTCCAGAATATTTATTGGAAGGAGAGACTCCTCCTGAGTCCATGATCCCTGAGCCTTCAGGGAGTTCCAGACTGTACCCCAACCTAGAAGGCTGGCATTTGTTGTTACAATAGTCCAATCTGGCCTGCGAAGAGGATCCCTGGTCTCTTGGTCCAGATTCAGTTGAGGGGCCAAATCTGTGTAATCCCCGCTCCACTGACTGAGCCTGCATAGTTGCAGTGGTCTGCGATGTAAGCATGCAAACGGCACTATGTCCATTGCCGCTACCATTAAGCCGATTACTTCCATACACTGAGCCACCAAAGGGCGCGGAATGGAATGAAGAACCCGACAGGAATTTAGAAGCTTTGATAACCTGGACTCCGTCAAGGTACATTTTCATTTCTACAGAATCTATCAGAGTCCCTAGAAAGGAAACTCTTGTGAGTGGGGATAGAGAACACTTTTCCTCGTTCACTTTCCACCCATGTGACCTCAAAAATGCCAGTACTACGTCCGTATGAGACTTGGCAATTTGGAAGTTTGACGCCTGTATCAGGATGTCGTCTAAATAAGGGGCTACTGCTATGCCCCGCGGCCTTAGGACCGCCAAAAGCGACCCTAGAACCTTTGTAAAGATTCTTGGGGCTGTAGCTAATCCAAAGGGAAGAGCTACAACTGGTAATGCCTGTCTTGAAAGGCAAACCTGAGAAACCGATGATGATCTTTGTGTATCGGAATGTGAAGATAAGCATCCTTTAGATCCACTGTAGTCATATATTGACCCTCCTGGATCAGTGGTAGGATGGTACGAATAGTTTCCATCTTGAACGACGGAACTTTGAGGAATTTGTTTAAGATCTTTAGATCCAAAATCGGTCTGAAGGTTCCCTCTTTTTTGGGAACCACAAACAGATTTGAGTAAAAACCCTGTTCCTGTTCCTTCTTTGGAACTGGATGGATCACTCCCATAACTAGGAGGTCTCGTACACAGTGTAAGAATGCCTCTCTCTTTATCTGGTTTGCAGATAATTGTGAAAGGTGAAATCTCCCTTTTGGGGGGGAAGCTTTGAAGTCCAGAAGATATCCCTGGGATATAATTTCCAATGCCCAGGGATCCTGAACATCTCTTGCCCACGCCTGGGCGAAGAGTGAAAGTCTGCCCCCTACTAGATCCGTTACCGGATAGGGGGTCGTTCCTTCATGCTGTCTTAGAGGCAGCAGCAGGCTTTTTGACCTGCTTACCTTTTTTCCAGGTCTGGTTTGGTCTCCAGACCGTCTTGGATTGAGCAAAAGTTCCCTCTTGTTTATTATTAGAGGAAGTTGATGCCGCACCTGCCTTGAAGTTTTGAAAGGCACGAAAATTAGACTGTTTGGCCCTAGATTTGGACCTGTCCTGAGGAAGGGCACAACCTTTTCCTCCCGTGATATCAGCAATAATCTCCTTCAAACCAGGCCCGAATAGGATCTGCCCCTTGAAGGGAATGTTAAGTAGCTTAGATTTTAAAGTCACGTCAGCTGACCATGATTTAAGCCATAGCGCTCTGCACGCCTGTATAGCAAAACCAGAATTCTTAGCTGTTAGTTTATTCAAATGAACAATGGCATCAGAAATAAAATAATTGGCTAGCTTAAGTGTTCTAAGTTTGCCAAGTATGTCATCCAATGGAGTCTCTACCTGTAAAGCCTCTTCCAGAGACTCAAACCAGTACGCCGCAGCAGCAGTGACAGGGGCAATGCATGCAATGGGCTGTAGGATAAAACCTTGTTGAATAAATATTTTCTTAAGGTAACCTTCTAATTTTTTATCCATTGGATCTAAAAAAGCACAACTGTCCTCGATAGGGATAGTAGTACGCTTTGCTAGAGTAGAAACTGCTCCCTCCACCTTAGGGACTGTCTGCCATAAGTCCCGTGTGGTGGCGTCTATTGGAAAAAAAATTCTAAAAATAGGAGGGGAAGAGAACGGCACACCTGGTCTATCCTATTCCTTATTAATAATTTCTGTAAACCTTTTAGGTATTGGAAAAACATCAGTACACACCGGCACTGCAAAGCATTTATCCAGTCTACAAAATTTCTCTGGCACTGCAATGGTATCACAGTCATTCAGAGCAGCTAAAACCTCCCTAAGTAACACGCGGAGGTGTTCAAGCTTAAATTTAAATGTAGAAATATTAGAATCAGGTATCTTTCCTGAGTCATTAACATCACCCACTGACTGAAGCTCTCCTTCCTCAGCTTCTGCATATTGTGAGGCAGTATCAGACATGGTTCTTAAAGCGTCAGTATGCTCTGCATTTTGTCTCACCCCAGAGCTATCTCGCTAACCTCTAAGTTCAGGTAGTCTGGCTAATACCGCTGACAGTGTATTATCCATGACTGCCGCCATGTCTTGTAAAGTAAAACGCTTTGGGCGCCCTAAATGTACTTGGCGCCATTTGAGCGGGAGTCCCTTGGGCGGGAGTCAAAGGGTCTGACACGTGGGGAGAGTTAGTCGGCATAACTTTCCCCTCGTCAGATTCCTCTGGTGATAATTTTTTTAAAAACAGAATATGATCTTTATTGCATAAAATGAAATCAGTACATTTGGTACACATTCTAAGAGGGGGTTCCACCATGGCTTTTAAACATAATGAACAAGGAGTTTCTTCTATGTCAGACATGTTTATACAGACTAGCAATGAGACTAGCAAGCTTGGAAAACACTTTAAATCAAGTTAACAAGCAAATATAAAAAAGGGTGCCTTTAAGAGAAACAAATTTTGTCAGAATTTGAAAAACAGTGAAAAAATGCAGTAAATCAAACAAAATTTTTACAGTGTATGTAATAGGCTAGCAGAGCATTGCATCCACTTGCAAATGGATGATTAACCCCTTAGTTCAAAAAACGGATCAAAAAACGAAATAGACGTTTTTTTAACAGTCACAACCAACTGCCACAGCAAGCTGTGGTCCTACCTTCCCCAATAAACGACTTTGGAAAGCCTTTGAGCCCTTTAGAGATGTCCTATAGCATACAGGGGACTCCTGAGGGAAGCTGGATGTCACAGTTTGTAATTTTAACTGCACCAACTGTAACTTTTATACTATAACAGTGGAAAGCCTCAGTAAACTGTTTCTAGTCAAAATTTAAGCCAGCCATGTGGAAAAAACTAGGCCCCAATAAAGTTTTATCACCAAAGCATATATAAAAACGATTAAACATGCCAGCAAACATTTTATATTGCAATATCATAAGGGTATTACCCCTGGGAGTAAGCATGATACCGTTATTAAATCACTGTATTCAGGCTTAACTTATCTTAATCCGGTATCAGCAGCATTTTCTAGTGTTTTCCATCTCTAGAAAAAATTATAACTGCACATACCTGATAGCAGAATAAACTGCACGCCATTCTCTCGCTGAAGTTACCTCATCTGTGTAATCCCCTCAGACACATGTGAGAACAGCAATGGATCTTAGTTACAACCTGCTAAGATCATAGAAACCTCAGGCAGATTCTTCTTCTATTTACTGCCTGAGATAAAATAGCACAACTCCGGTACTATTTAAAAATAACAAACTTTTGATTGAAGAAAATAAACTAACTATATTTAACCACTCTCTCCTACAACATCCTAGCTTGTTGAGAGTTGCAAGAGAATGACTGGCTATGACAGTTAGGGGAGGAGCTATATTACAGCTCTGCTGTGGGTTTCCTCTTGCAACTTCCTGTTGGGAATGAGAATATCCCACAAGTAATGGATGATCCGTGGACTGGATACACCTTACAAGAGAAATCATAACTAAAGTGCTAAAAAGTACACTAACACCCATAAACATTCACCCATCCCTATCCCTAAACCGAGGCCCTCCCGCATCGCAAACATGAAAATAAAATTATTAACCCCTAATCTGCTGCTCCTGACATCGCCGCCACTAGTATAAACATATTAACCCCAAAACCGCCACACTCCCGCATTACAAACACTAGTTAAATATTATTAACCCCTAATTTGCTGTCCCTAACATCGCCACAACCTACATTACTGTTATTAACCCCTAATCTGCTGTCCCTAACATCGCCACCACTATATTAAAGTTATTAACCCCTAAACCTAACCCTAAGTCTAACCCTAACACCCATTTAACTTTCATATAATTAAAATAAATCTAAATAAAAGTTACTATCATTAACTAAATAATTCCTATTTAAAAATCCTTACCTGTAAAATAAACCCTAAGCTAGCTACAATATAACTAATAGTTATATTGTAGCTATCTTTAGGGTTTATTTTTATTTCACAGCTAAATTTGTATTTATTTTAACTAGGTAGATAAGTTAGTAAATAGTTATTAACTATTTACTAGCTACCTAGCTAAAATAAATAAAAATTTACCTGTAAAATAAAACCTAACCTGCCTTACACTAACACCTAACCTTACACTACAATTAAATAAATTACATTAATGAAATACAATTAACTAAATTACAAAAAAAACAAACACTAAATTACACAAAATAAAAAAGAAATTATCAAATATTTAAACTAATTACACCTAATCTAATAGCTTTATCAAAATAAAAAAGCCCCCCCAAAATAAATAAAAAACCTAGCCTAAACTAAACTACCAATATCCTTTAAAAGGGCCTTTTGCAGCGCAATTCCCCAAAGAAATCAGCTCTTTTACCTGAAAAAAAAAATACAAACAAACTCCCCAACAGTAAAACCCACCACCCACACAACCAACCCCCCAAATAAAAACCTACCTAAAAAAACTTAACCTCCCCATTGCCCTGAAAAGGGCATTTAGCTCTTTTTCTGCCCAAACCTAAAAATAAAACCCATCCAATAAACCCTTAAAAAACCTAACACTAACCCCCGAAGATCCACTTACAGTTTTTGAAGACCCAACATCCGTCCTCATCGAAGCGGCAGAAGTCCTCATCGAAGCCGGCAGAAGTCTTCATCCAAGCCGGCAGAAGTCTTCATCCAGACGGCATCTTCTATCTTCATCCATCCGACGTGGAGCGGCTCCATCTTCAAGACATCCGGCACGGAGCGTCCTCTTCAATCGACGGCTCTTCCAGAATGAAGGTTCCTTTAAGGGACATCATCCAAGATGGCGTCCCTTGAATTCCGATTGGCTGATAGAATTCTATCGGTTAACATCTAGCATAGTTCTGAACAAATTGAAGCCAGCAGATGGTACAAACCCCAACCGACTTCTACCTTCTACCCCATTCAGAGTCGGCGTCCCCTAGTGGAAAAATTCTATAGTAGGGTTGAAAAAGATCTTCGAGAACTGTCCCTTAATAGAACCAACAAAACTAATGACAATCTGACCAAAATGGAAAGACAATCACTAAGTGAACTACAATCCAATACTGACATTGTGATCAGAGCCACCGACAAAGGAGGCTCTGTAGTGATCATGGACAGGGTGTCCTATAGAGAGGAAGCTCTACGCCAACTCTGTGACAATACCCAATACTCCATACTTTCGGCTGATCCAGTCAAAAAAATTGAAAGGGAACTTGTGCACCTTCTATATGATGGTCTAGAACAAGGTTTTATTGATCAAAGTACCTTTGACTATTTATGCGTTCAGCATCCTGTAACCCCAGTGTTCCATCATCTCCCGAAGATCTTTTATATGGATCACAGTTGATGTTGCTGCTCTCTATTCCTCCATCCCCCATGACAAGGGGTTGGAGGCATTGAGATCCATGCTAACTATGTACTCCAATTTGGGAGATGACTTCAGCTCCTTTGTTGTGGAAGTTACACAATTCTTACTCTGCCATAACTACTTTGAGTTCGAGGGGGTGTTCTATCTCCGGAGATGTGAGACAGCCATGGGGGCAAAATTTGTCCCCTCCTATGCCAACCTATATATGGATTGGTGGGAGCTGTCCCACATCTTTGGGGATTTGAACCCCCTTCGGGACTGCATCGTATAATATGGCCGTTTCATCGACGACCTCCTGTTGATTTGGCATGGAACACACGAGGAAGTGGTACAGTTCATTGAACACATTAACACCAATACTTTCAACCTCAAATTTACCTTTGAGATGTCCACATCATCAGTTCACTTCCTAGATTTGACACTGAAAGGCAACATTGATGGCAGCATTGAGAGTAGTATATACAGAAAGCAAATATCGGGTAACTCTGTGTTGCACGCAAATAGCTGCCACCCCAAGAATATCTCATATTCAATTGCTAAGGGACAGTTGGTGAGAACTAAACGAAACTGTTCCACCAAGGAAAGTTTTGATTACCACCAGAAGGAGCTAGTGAGTCGTTTACAAAGCAGAGGCTACCCTAAAAAGACAATTAATAGAGCATTAAAAGAGGTTAATACTATTGATAGATCTAGCCTCCTAGCTGACAGATTGGACACTAAACACGGAGCCACCAACCAAGTAAACTTTGTGACTGAGTATAGTACAGAATACCACAATATTTGTGACATTGTGAAAAAACATTTCAAACTTCTGATAGCCGATGACAGATTAGTGGACTGTGTTAAAGATGGGATAAGGTGTTCCTATAGGAAAAATAAATCTTTAGGCAACTATCTTTCACCTACTGTGCTACCCAAAACTACTGTCCCCACTAGCTCTTGGCTTACTAGCAAGGGCATGTTCAGATGTGGGAGTAGCAGATGCAAGGCATGCGACCATATTGATGTCTCTGATACTTTTACATCATCCGTCATGGGTCGTTTTTTTGCGATCAATTTTTGCTTAAATTGCACATCCACTTTTGTAATTTATCTTATCACATGCACACTTTGCAATATACAATATGTGGGACTCACGACCCGTGATGTCAGATCTAGGATCAGAGAGCACATCTCAAAAATTAATACAGGGAAATCCACGTCCCCTATAGTACAGCACTTTTCCATCCTTCACCAAAAAAATGTCACTAGCTTTAAATGGTTAGCGATAGACAAAGTCATGAAACCCAAAAGAGGTGCTGATAGTCTAGACAGAGGCTTTTGGAGAGAAGGGAAATGTTGTGGATTTTTAAACTTTGCACTAAGGTCCCCTCTGGTTTAAATGCTGAATTTGATCTTATAAACTATTTGGAATGATCTAAACTACAGATTATCATTGGATATAAACCTTTAATATAATTTAAATTATCTTCAATTTATGGGATGAGTCCATTTTGTCTATCCCTTTAAGGCATGTAACACAAAATATGTATTCTTCAATATATTGCAGCAGATGCTTCTAGTGTGTCCCGTTCTTCTTTTCATATACACTAATCTAGGTTGTATGTGTACAAAGTATTTACATGTACACTCATCCTATATTTCTAATTCCAGTTCATTCAAAATCATCGCCATTCGTTTTCCTTTCATCCCACAATATAACTGATTCCGATAACTATTTAGTTTTATATTTGTTTTTTGAGTGATATCTCTTTAAAACATAACCATCTAAAAAGTTTATTCAGGGCTGCTCTTTATCTGAATGTAATTATAGCAGCAAACAAGTGGAATGGCTTCGATAAGTGTATTTTTCTGTGACATTTATCTATTTATTGAATGTTATATGTAGAAATGTATTAACTAAAAGTTTTTGTTAAATCTTTAACGCAATATATGTGTATGTAACTTGCAAGAACACACACTGCAGCACGGGTATTGGTTTAACTTTTCCTTGTTTTAGCCAATGGGGTTGCAGCATACCCTTTTTAAAGCACCTTTGATTAATAATGCATATCAGTAGTGATTACAGCTCACGCCGAAACGCGTATACTGTCTGTATGTACCTGTGCACCTTTTTTCTACACTGTACGTTCCTCCCTGGAATATACCTTTTAAACGGATTACAATTAAACATTGACTTTTTACTCTTCAACTGCTGTCATCCTCTTCGTTTTGGATTATCTATGCTTATATACATACAGTATATAGTTGTGTTTATATGTGTATATACACATATTAACACATAAATGTATTTGTATATAAGCATATACATATATATTTACAGGGAACACACAGTCCCCATAGACCGCTATGTAAAGGCACTTTTTAGTGCCTTTTTTTTTTTCTAACACCCCACACCTGCACTCTTTAACCCCTAAATACACCTAATCAAAAAAGGAAACACTTTATTTTGGGGGCAATTGGGGAATATTTTAAAAATTAACCAGAAGTCTGACCTCTGCTTAATTTTTGTAGTACTAATTGCTACCACTGTAGCAATAACCAGCCACTTGTAATGGTAAATTAAATTTGCCCGTTTTGGGGTGCACGATAAATTAGCGCTTTACTTGTAATCTAGCCCATAGTGTGGACATTTTTTCTAGTGAATTGAGATACCTAATGAGAGTTCTCAAGAAAAGGTATTTGATACTTTTAAACAATAAAAAAACATTTGAAACATAATGGATTGAAATAGTTTTGCATTTGAAAATCATTTATTGCACTGAATTTTATTGCACATATTTAAAAGCTCTTCATGTTAATTGGAATTAAGCCCATAAACTTTGATTATCTATGACGTGTAGAAATACACTCTCCATGAAGCAAACATTTCTGAGTAGATTTGTACAAAACCATACAAGATTTTTTCCATTTTCATGGGTCTAATGAAAAAAATTGACATCAATGTAATGTTTCAATCTACGATTCATCTTAAATCCATTCTCAATATTTTCAATTCCTTCATTAAAGATCATTGGTCAGTGTTAAGGTGAATCATAGGTCACCTAAAGAGAAATGGACAAAATGTAATGTTTCAGGATTCAGATAGAGCAAATAAATAGAAAAAAGTAATACAATTTTTTTTTTTTTACTTTTTACTGTCACCTGTTCTTCTTTCTTGTTTGCATATCATCACCAACTAGCTTCCCGCAGTGCATTGTTACACACAGGTATGCTCATCAACAGAGGATTCAAAGAAAAAGAAAAAACTTGATAAAAAAAAATAAACCAAAAAACAAACCCTTGTCTGAACTTAAGAAAGTTCCTTTCATATACCTCGCACTTTGTGAAATATTTTACTATCTTATTTTACTATTGTATTATATTTTATTGTTTTATTTGTATTTTATTGTATTATTTTGTGTTTTACAATATCTACTTAAACAGATTATTGGAAAAGTTAATAATTCCATTATAATGTGAGATCTATAAAACATGTTTCAATAAGAAATGAAATTGGCTTACTAAAATGCATATTTATATCATCCCTCTTATATTCTTATTAACACAGCGTATAAAATAACTTGTTTATTCAGTAGGCCAACACAGAATTATAAAACATTTGTACAAATCAAAGTATGAATTACTAGAAAGTGAAAACTAATGCATAAGTTCTCAATTTTAAAGGGACACTAGATTCAAAATTAAACTTTCATGATTTAGACAGAGCAGCAGTTTTAAGACTTTTCAATTTACTTTCATTTTAAAAATGTTCACAGCATTTTTATACGCACACTTTCAGAGGCACCAGCTGCTACTAATCATGTGCAAGAGTTAACCCTTTCGTGACAGGGTTAAAGTGCCTACATCGGAACAACTGTTCCGATGTAGACAAATTGAAACTACGCGATCGTGCATACGATCGCGAGATTTCAATTATTGGATCACATCTGGGGGGCGTCCCTACAATCCTAGGAACGCCCTCCAGACCGCGATTAAATCCTTGAAGCACAGAAGGCTTCAGGACAGCCGTTAGTTATGACGTTCTATTAACGGCTTTAAAGCCCAGTCTAATTATGACGGAATAGAACGGCATAACGGCTTTAAAAGGTTAACAGTGAATGCGTATACTAGTCTCAAATTGGATGATAGCTGTCAAATGATACAGGGGACGGGCAAATGGAGGGGGAATAAATTTGTCAGGAATAAATGTACTGGATATTTAAAATTAAGAGTAGGTGTTGTTGCATTGTGTTTTTATTAGGCAGTTGTTTAAGGGGCATTAAACTGCTGAGCACAAATACAAAAGAATAGTAACTACTCACTGTGTTATTGCATTTCATCCTGTTCCTGCAGCTATTTCAAATACACACTCACAGATCAATAATATTGAAACCATTGAGTCAGAGCTTTATTGACAGACCAAGGACAGGATGTTTTGCTTGTCTCTACTGTATTCATTGTAATTCTATGATTAGAGGAAAACATTTTTACCATCCATATACAGCTAAGAAATATCCAATTAGGGATTACCTTACTTTTCAATCAACATTTGTCGTTTTTACAGGGAGTGCAGAATTATTAGGCAAATTAGTATTTTGACCACATCATCCTCTTTATGCATGTTGTCTTACTCCAAGCTGTATAGGCTCGAAAGCCTACTACCAATTAAGCATATTAGGTGATGTGCATCTCTATAATGAGAAGGGGTGTGGTCTAATGACATCAACACCCTATATCAGGTGTGCATAATTATTAGGCAACTTCCTTTCCTTTGGCAAAATGGGTCAAAAGAAGGACTTGACAGGCTCAGAAAAGTCAAAAATAGTGAGATATCTTGCAGAGGGATGCAGCACTCTTAAAATTGCAAAGCTTCTGAAGCGTGATCATCGAACAATCAAGCGTTTCATTCAAAATAGTCAACAGGGTCGCAAGAAGTGTGTGGAAAAACCAAGGTGCAAAATAACTGCCCATGAACTGAGAAAAGTCAAGCGTGCAGCTGCCAAGATGCCACTTGCCACCAGTTTGGCCATATTTCAGAGCTGCAACATCACTGGAGTGCCCAAAAGCACAAGGTGTGCAATACTCAGAGACATGGCCAAGGTAAGAAAGGCTGAAAGACGATCACCACTGAACAAGACACACAAGCTGAAACGTCAAGACTGGGCCAAGAAATATCTCAAGACTGATTTTTCTAAGGTTTTATGGACTGATGAAATGAGAGTGAGTCTTGATGGGCCAGATGGATGGGCCCGTGGCTGGATTGGTAAAGGGCAGAGAGCTCCAGTCCGACTCAGACGCCAGCAAGGTGGAAGTGGAGTACTGCTTTGGGCTGGTATCATCAAAGATGAGCTTGTGGGGCCTTTACGGGTTGAGGATGGAGTCAAGCTCAACTCCCAGTCCTACTGCCAGTTTCTGGAAGACACCTTCTTCAAGCAATGGTACAGGAAGAAGTCTGCATCCTTCAAGAAAAACATGATTTTCATGCAGGACAATGCTCCATCACACGCGTCCAAGTACTCCACAGTGTGGCTGGCAAGAAAGGGTATAAAATAAGAAAATCTAATGACATGGCCTCCTTGTTCACCTGATCTGAACCCCATTGAGAACCTGTGGTCCATCATCAAATGTGAGATTTACAAGGAGGGAAAACAGTACACCTCTCTGAACAGTGTCTGGGAGGCTGTGGTTGCTGCTGCACGCAATGTTGATGGTGAACAGATCAAAACACTGACAGAATCCATGGATGGCAGGCTTTTGAGTGTCCTTGCAAAGAAAGGTGGCTATATTGGTCACTGATTTGTTTTTGTTTTGTTTTTGAATGTCAGAAATGTATATTTGTGAATGTTGAGATGTTATATTGGTTTCACTGGTAAAAATAAATAATTGAAATGGGTATATATTTGTTTTTTGTTAAGTTGCCTAATAATTATGCACAGTAATAGTCACCTGCACACACAGATATCCCCCTAAAATAGCTATAACTAAAAACAAACTAAAAACTACTTCCAAAACTATTCAGCTTTGATATTAATGAGTTTTTTGGGTTCATTGAGAACATGGTTGTTGTTCAATAATAAAATTAATCCTCAAAAATACAACTTGCCTAATAATTCTGCACTCCCTGTATTGTTAAATGCCCATGCTGTTTGTTCTATGTAGGACACACAACTAGAAAAGCCAGTGATAGAATCGCAGAGCACAAATCTAATATCTGATGCAAAAACTCTTAGACCCCAGTTTTATCACATTTTTTTTTGCAGGCCGGGCACAATATAAGTCAGCTTAGATTTCTAATTATTGAGCAAGCAAGGACCTCAGTTGTGATAGAGAAACCATTTTAGGGAGAAGGGAAGTGTAGTGGATAAATGAGTTAGGCACAATGACACCTAAGGTTTTAAATTGGGAATACGATTGGACAATTTTCTGGTAGATATGTTCCTTTTGTTCCATTCTTGTATATATAAATTAAATTGAACTTGCTGTTCGACCTGTTGTATCTTTTGATTAACCTCTAGTTGCCCTTTACTATGAAATTAACCCTGGTCCCTAACAGAAAAAGAATTACCATTCTTTAGATTAATTGAATATTAAATTACATTAGTTCTGGTTAAAAGTACATTAAACATCTCTTGTTTTTGAGTGAGATTGTGCTTATCCCACACTCCCTAGAGATATAAATTCTTTAACCTTCAAATATTGAAATTGAAACAGCTGGTTTATACAATTTGCAGCATTTTGAGAATCTTTTACAGATGTTGCTTTCTGGCCTCTCTATGGTGCATGAGAAACAGCACAACTGTTAGACACACAAATAAATGTTTATCATTAAAGCTATACTATATGTTTTATTCCCTTTCATTTTTTGACAGTACCTAAATAGAAAATTCTATAAAAGGGGATTTTGTCTGTGCTTATTTTATTATTCCAGACATCATATTCAGGGCTACAACACTAAGGTATTTGTACAAATAGATTATGACAACAGTAATAATAATAGATTATATTTGAATTGAAATAATAATAACTTGTCATTGTAATGCTCAAGGGATATTCCTCTATCAGACCAAACTTGGCCAGTAGTCTTCTTATCCCGTGTGTCAAGTGGAATGATAGGAAATATCCCAGAGCATAGATAGTTTGTAAAATATAGTAAGCAGTACTCACAGTAGGCAGGGTAGTCCTTAGCGGTAACAGGAAGGCAATACAGCAGAATAGCAGTTAAGGGGTAAAATAATAGAAGGACCAGGGACAGGCAGGAGTCAGCAACAAAATGAAATCCAGGAGCACAACAGTTCAGGAGTAAACTACTAGGATGATCAGACAGGCAAAGTTCAGCAACAGTATAGCAATCCAGCAGTTCAGGGGTTAAGCAGGCAGAGTGGTCAGACAGGCAGAGTTCAGCAACAGTATAGCAATCCAGTAGTTCAGGGGTTAAGCAGGCAGAGTGGTCAGACAGGCAGCATAAAGTATAATAACACCCAGGAGCACACTAAGTAACACCTCTACTTGGGCAGTGATAGGTAGAAAGTGAGCAACTTACATAGGCTCAGGATTCGCACCACAGGAGATCCTGACCGGCTTCAGAGGGCAAGGAACGTGCGGCAATGACGTCACCGCCACACGCACACAGGGGCCGACTCTACCCTGTCAATGGCCAGAGCAGCAAGCGCTGCATCCCTGGGAACAGCCAGAGGGGCGTGACAGTCATAAAACCAGGGGTGGACTGAAGCCTAGCAGGGTCCCGGGCAAAAAATAAGTGGACTAACAGGATCGGCAGACCGTATTATGCAAAGGCAAGTGGAGAACTTCTAAAGATGAGAAGCTTGTCCGTTTACCTTATAATACATTGAGCCCTTAATATATTTAATTGAAATCTAGTTTAATTTATAATTTTATAATTTTGTAAATATGGACACCATATTGTCACTAGTGATGTCGCGAACCTAAAAATTTAGATTCGCGAACGGCGGACCCGAACTGTTCGCGAACCGGCGAACCGCCATTGACTTCAATAGGCAGGCGAATTTTAAAACAAACAGGGACTCTTTATGGCCACAATAGTGATTGAAAAGTTGTTTCAAGGGGACTAACACCTAGACTGTGACATGCCGGAGGGGGATCCATGGCAAAACTCCCACGGAAAATTACATAGTTGATGCAGAGTCTGTTTTTAAGCCATAAAGGGCATAAATCACCTAACATTCCTAAATAGTTTGGAATAACGTGCTTTAAAACATCAGGTATGATGTTGTATCGATCAGGTAGTGTAAGGGTTACGCCCGCTTCACAGTGACAGGCCAAACTCCCCGTGTAACACACCGCAAACAACCGCAAACAGTCCATCTGCACAACCACGAGATAGATTTGATAGATAGATAGATACATAGATTACATAGATCAATAGATGCAATATACATTTGATAAATACGATTGATAGTTAGATAGATTTGATAAATAAATAGATAGATTTGATAAATATATTATTTCCCAGACAGAGAATTACAAGACGTGCGGTCTGTGACCCATGGTAAGGTTCCCAGAGGCAGTTGCGGTGCCAGGGAAGGTGTATATGGCATGGATTTTAGGAACCGGGAGATGGAAAAAGATGCTTGGTCGGTCCTCCTACTTCAAATTTGGGGCATTGCGGGTGCAATCTACTGTGCCACCAGATATGAGTGGTGTGTTAAGTAGTATCCCTGTTATGTGCCTTTTTTTTGGTTTGGGTTTTGAAGCCACAGTGCAGCACCAGAGGCCAGAAAAATTAGGCATGTACACATGCCTGAAAAATTAGGTATTGTTGCAGCTGCTGCTGTAGCAGCGGCAAGAAAAATTGATGTTTGTTTGACAGTTAGAAAGTGCCCTAAAACATTGCGGCTTGAACCCTAGTTGTTGGCGGATAAGTCGCGCAAGTCATCCGGCATTCGAAGATAAAATACAGCAGCGTGTGGACCATTTTTAGCCCAAGGCAGCTCATCTCATCATGCCTTTTTTACTCAAATGTATCGCCCAATGTCAGTCCCTTCGGGATCCATCCCTCATTCATTTTAATAAAGGTGAGATAATCAAGACTTTTTTTGACCTAGGCGACTTCTTTTCTCAGTGACAATACCTCCTGCTGCACTGAAGGTCCTTTCTGACAGGACACTTGAAGTGGGGCAGGCCAGAAGTTCAATTGCAAATTGGGATAGCTCAGGCCACAGGTCAAGCCTGCACACCCAGTAGTCAAGGGGTTCATCGCTCCTCAGAGTGTCGAGATCTGCAGTAAATGCGAGGTAGTCTGCTACCTGTCGGTTGAGTCGTTCTCTGAGGCTGGATCCCGAAGGGCTGTGGCGATGCATAGGAGTTAAAAAGGTCCGCATGTCCTCCATCAACAACACGTCTGGAAAGCATCCTTGCCAGCGTGGTCGTGGGAGGAGGAGTATTACTTTCATCTCTTCCCCTGTTAGATCCCATTGTGCTGTGACATCACCCTTATACGCTGTGTAAAGCATACTTTTTCATTTATTTTTTAACTTCTCCATCCTTTCTGACTTGCGGGAATTCTGTAACATTTCAGTCACTTTATGCTTATACTGGGGGTCTAGTAGCGTGGACACCCAGTACAGTTCGTTCTCCTTCAGGTTTTTTATACGAGTGTCCCTCAACAGGCACGACAGCATGAAAGACCCCATTTGCACAAGGTTGGTTGCCGAGCTACTCATGTCCCGTTCCTCGTCCTCACTGATCTCACTGAAGGTATCTTCTTCCCCCCAGCCACGTACAACACCATGGGTACCAGATAGGTGACAACAACGAGCATCCTGGGATGCCTGTTGTGCTTGGTCTTCCTCCTCCTCCTCAAAGCCACATTCCTCCTCTGACTCCTCTTCCACACAATCCTCTTGCCGCAGGTCCAGCAAGCGATGCTGATAAGGCTGTTTCTGGTGGTGATGGAGACCACAACTCTTCCTCTTCACACTCATCTACGGCCTGATCCAGCACTCTTCGCAGGGCACACTCCAGGAAGAAAACAAATGGTATGATGTCGCTGATGGTGCCTTTGGTGCGACTGACAAGGTTTGTCACCTCCTCAAAAGGAGGCATGAGCCTACAGGCATTGCGCATGAGCATCCAGTAACGTGGCAAAAAAAATCCCCAGCTCCCCAGAGGCTGTCCTAGCACCCCGGTCATACAAATACTCGTTAACAGCTTTTTCTTCTTGGAGCAGGCGGTCGAACATTAGGAGTGTTGAATTCCAACGTGTTGGGCTGTCGCAAATCAAGCACCTCACTGGCAGGTTGTTTCACCGCTGGATATATGACAAGTGCGCCATGGCCGTGTAGGAACGCCTGAAATGGCCACACACCTTCCTGGCCTGCTTCAGGATGTCCTGTAAGACTGGGTACTTATGAACAAAGCATTGTACAATCAGATTAAACACATGTGCCATGCACGGTACATGTGTCAACTTGCCCAATTTCAATGCCGCCACCAAATTACTTCCGTTGTCAGAAACCACTTTGCCAATCTCCATTTGGTGCGGAGTAAGCCACTGATCCACTTGTGCGCTCAGGGCGGACAGGAGTGCTGGTGTGGTGTGACTCTCTGCTTTCAGGTAAGTCAACCCCAAGACGACGTGACACTGCCATATCTGGGATGTGGAATAGTACCTGGGGAGCTGGGGGGGTGCCGTTGATGTGGAGCAAGATGCAGCAGCAGAAGAGGACTCTGCAGAAGAGGACTAAACCGTCAGCAGGTTTACCCAATGCGCAGTGTAGGTGATATACCTGCCCTGACCATGCTTTGCAGACTAGCTATCAGTGGTCAGATGGACCCTTGCCCCAACGCTGTGTGCCAGACATGCCATTACTTCCTTTCGCACAATCGAGTACAGGTTGGGGATTGACTTTTGTCCAAAGAAATTTCGCCCGGGTAACTACAAATTTTTTGAATGCCTCAGACTCCACCAGCTTGTATGGTAAAAGCTGGCGGGCTAACAGTTCAGACAAGCCAGCAGTCAGACGCCGGGCAAGGGGGTGACTTGTGACATTGGCTTCTTACGCTGAAACATGTCCTTGACAGACACCTGACTGTGGGCAGATGAGCAGGAACTGCTCCGGAAGAGAGACGGATTGGCGGATGGTTGAGAGGGGGCAAGGAGCACAGCAGTGGTTGACGTGGCTGAAGATGCTGGACCAGGAGGAGGATGGCGGCTTTGAGTTGTGTGCTGCTATGTGTTAATCCCATAGGCGTTTGTGATGTGAGATCATGTGCCTTCGCAAAGTAGTTGTACCTAGGTGGGTGTTGGACTTCCCACGACTCAGTTTCTTTTGGCACAGGTTGCAAATGGCATTGCTGTTGTCAGAGGCAGACACATAAAAAAATGCCACATTGCTGAGCTCTGCGATGATGTCATTCTGGTGGTGGCAACAGCATGCGTTGATTGGCGTGCTGTCTGGCTGACCCCGGGTGCCGATGCATGCTGTCTGACTGTGCCACTATCTCCTTGTGACGACCTCCCCCTGCTTCCAACTCGTCTCCTCCTCCTGCTCCTCTCTGTCTCCCCATCTGAACTTTCCACCTGTTCTTCTTCTCTTCACGGAGGCATCGTCATCATCAACCCCTTCACTTGTATCTGATAACTCAACAACGGAAGCAACGGCGGGTACAACATCATCATCATCATCATACCGTGCATCGCCCATGTCTGTAATGCTGCCTGACTGAGACATATCACAGTTATCTACATCCTCTGTCAATGATGGTTGCACATCACTCATTTCTTCACACTAAGGTGTACATAACTCCTCTGACAGATCAAGTGAGGCAGCTGTGGTGCTAGTGTTGGTGGTGGCGGCAGGCGGGCGAGTGGTAAGTTGAGAGGTGCCCAAAGCTAAGCTAGAGGAGGAGGATGGTGCGTCAAGGTTACGAGCGGAAGCTGTAGAAGATTGGGTGTCCTGTGTTATAGAGTCAACTATTTCATCAGAACTTTTCGTGTTCATGGTACGTGGCCTAACACTGGGCATTATTCTATGGCCAAAGGGAATCACAGCACCACGACCACGACGGCCCATGTGGGTTGGCCTACCTCTGCCTGTCATTTTTTTTTTCAATTAGTGCTACTATGCGTGCAAGCTATTGTGAGTGGGCACTGTATACGCTGTGAGCCTGACACAAAAAAAGCAGACTGATGTTTCACAGTCAAAATAGTTTTTTTATTTTTAAAATGTACACTTACACTACTATTAAACAAGATAATGTGAGTGGTGGCACTGGACAAGTGAGCACAGCATACGCTGTTAGCCTGACACAAAAAAGCAGACTTATGTTTCACAGTCAAAATAGTTTTTTATTTTTAAAATGTACACTTACACTACTATAAAACAAGATAATATGAGTGGTGGCACTGGACCAGTGGGCACAGTATACACTGTGAGCCTGACACAAAAAAGCAGACTGATGTTTCACAGTCAAAATAGTTTTTTTATTTTTAAATGTACACTTACACTACTATTAAACAAGATAATATGAGTGTTGGTGGCAATGGGCAAGTAGGCACAGTATATGCTGTGAGACTGACACACAAGCTGGCAGTGGCAGGCTGGCCTGGCAACTGAAATTAGATTACACTAGCAGACTGATGTAAAAGTTTTTTTTTAAAAAATGTACACTACTGTTACACCAGATATGAGTGGTGTGGCACTGAGGAAGTAGGCACAGTATATGCTGTGAGCCTGACACACAGGCTGGCAGTGGCAGGCTGGCCTGGCAACTGAAATTAGATTACACTAGCAGACTGATGTAAAACATTTTTTTTTAAAATTTATACTACTGTTACACCAGATATGAGTGGTGGCACTGAGCAAGTATGGAACAGTATATGCTGTGAGCCTGACACACAGGCTGGCAGTGGCAGGCTGGCCTGGCAACTGAAATTAGATTACACTAGCAGACTGATGTAAAAGTTTTTTTTTTTTAAATTTACACTACTATTACACCAGATATGAGTGGTGGCACTGAGCAAGTAGGCACAGTATATGCTGTGAGCCTGACACACAGGCTGGCAGTGGCAGGCTGGCCTGGCAACTGAAATTAGATTACACTAGCTGACTGATGTAAAAGTTTTTTTTTTTTAAATTTACACTAATGTTACACCAGATATGACTGGTCGCACTGAGCAAGTAGGTACAGTATATGCTGTGAGCCTGACACACAGGCTGGCAGTGGCAGGCTGGCCTGGCAACTGAAATTAGATTACACTAGCAGACTGATGTAAAAGTTTTTTTTTTTTTTAAATTTACACTAATGTTACACCATATTTGACTGGTGGCACTGAGCAAGTAGGCACAGTATATGCTGTAAGCCTGACACACAGGCTGGCAGTGCCAGGCAGGCAACTGCTATTAGATTACAAAGAAAAAAAACAAAAACAAAAAACGACTGATGTAGCCCTAAAAAGGGCTTTTTGGGGTGCTGTCCTTAAAGCAGAGATCAGATGAGTCCTTCATGACTGTAGTGGACACTGAATACACTAGCCTAGCTATCAATTTCCCTATAAAATCAGCAGCAGCTACACTATCCCTCCTCTCACTAAGAATGCAGGATCAGAATGAATCTAAAATGGCTGCTGCCCAGGAGCTGGGAGGGTCTGGGAGGGAGTGTCTGCTGCTGATTTGCTGTAATGTGTCTGCAGACTGTGAGATACAGGGTCAAAGTTTACTCAATGATGACAAATAGAGGGCGGACAGAACATCGCATATGTTCGCCCACTGCGGCGAACGCGAACAAGCTATGTTCGCCGGGAACTGTTCTCCGGCGAACTATTCGCGACATCACTAATTGACACAATATGGACACAATATAGAACTGATATGTTAAGTACAATAAAAATATTTATTTTAAACAATTAGTTATTCTTCTTTTGGTATAACTGCATTTTTAAAAAGTACAGTCATAGTCTAAATAAGTATTATTAGTGTAATATTTTCTTGCCTTCTAAATTGCAGTGATTGCATTTTTATGATTAAATGTATGTGTATTGTATGGGCGCATAAATAGTACATGATCCATACAAAATATATAGAGGAAATGTGTCACATTGGGGCTTCTGTAGTTACAATGGTGAAACACCAATCAGTGCTGATGTCTTTTCGGGTGGATGTGAAACAAAAGCGGTGAAATGTGATGAACAAACAGACAAATATATGTGCTTGATTTTTAAAATTTAGTGCATATGTGTTATGTGCTATTTTTATTAAATATTATGTGCCTTGAATTGGTTTTGCTCTGTATCTTCTGTTTACTAAAGTGGAAACTATGAGGACCTTAACCGCCACATCTAAACAAAGCATTCTATAGTTGAAGACCTTCTTGCCTTCCACCCACCACAAGATAGTTGTATCTTTCAGAAAAATGTACATTATGTATAACTAAATAATAATTGATTCATATAAATGGAAATAAAAATGTGCTTTTAGATATAATTTAGACATATGTTAATACAGCTATTTAATTGATCCAATGAGAAGTTTTAGGGAGGATGGAATGTACAAAAAATAATACTATGAAAACAATAGAATATATAAGACAAAAACATAATTTATACTTACCTAATAAATTATTTTCTTTCCTGGCATGGAGAGTCCACAAATCCATTCAATTACTAGTGGGAATTCAACTCCTGGCCACCAGGTGGAGGCAAAGAACACCCAAGCAAAGCTTCAAGTATCCTCCCATTACCCACAATCTCCAGTCATTCAGTCAAGGAATTATGGAAAGAGAAGAAGACACAAAAGGGTATAGAGGTGCCTGAGGTTTAGAAAAATGACAAATAGCCGTATTAAAAATAAAGGCGGGTCATGGAGAGTCCACAAATCCATTCAATTACTAGTGGGAACCAATACCAAAGAATTGAAAGGAGTGAAACAGAAGGCACCACCGCCTCCCAAAAGAAGCCTCAGCTGAGACAAAAACAGCAAATTTGGAAATCTTGGGAAAAGTATGCAATGATGACCAAGTGGCCGCCTTGCAAATCTGTTCCATAGAAGCATAATTTTTAAAGGCCCAAGAGGAAGCGACAGTCCTAGTTGAGTGAGCTGTAATTTTCTCTGGAGGCTACTGTCCAGCTGTCTCATAATCCAATCGAATAACACTTCTCAACCAGAAGGAGAGAGTAGAAGAAGTGGCCTTCTGACCTCTCTGTTTACCAGAAAAGACAACAAAAAGAGCAGAAGATTAACGAAAATCTTTCATAGCTTGTAAAAAGAACCTTAAAGAACGCACAACCTCTAGATTGTGCAAAACAGCTTCTTTTTAGAGGAAGGATTAGGACAAAATGAAGGAAAAACTATTTCTTGGTTAATATTGCATTCCGAGACCACCTTAGGTAGAAATCCTAATTTAGTACAGAGAACCACCTTATCCGCATGAAGAATAAAATAAGGAGAATCACACTGTAGAGCCCAAAGCTCAGAAACTCTATGGGCAGAGGAAATTGCCAGCAGAAACAAAACCTTCTAGGACAATTACTTGATATCAACAGAATGCATAGGCTCAAATGGAGCCTACTGCAGAACTTTAAGAACCAGATTAAGACTCCAAGGAGGAGCAATTGACCTAAACACAGGCCTGATTCTAACCAAAGCCTGGACAAAAGATTGAACATCTGGCAAAATTGCTAGACGTTTCTGCAGAAGAATCAACAGAGCCAAAATCTGACCCCTCAGAGTACTGACTGAAAAACCCTTCTACAGGCCCTCCTGAAGAAAGGACAGAATACGGGAAATTCTCATCTGACTCCAAGAAAAACCCCTAGATCCACACCAATGAAGGTATTTACGCCATACCTTATAATACATCTTGCGAGTTACAGGCTTACAAGCCTGAATCACAGTTTCAATAACTTTCACAGGAAAAACCTCGACTGGACAAAACTAAGCATTCTATCTCCAAGCAGTCAGCTTCAGAGAGACTAACTTTGGATGGAGGAAGGGACCCTGAAGTAGAAGATCCTTCCTCAGAGGACATTTCCACAGGGAAAATGACGACATCCTCACTAAGTCCGCAAACCAAGTTCTGCAAGGGCATGCTGGAGCTATTAGAATCACAGAAGGCTGCTCCTGTTTGATACAAGCTATCACCCAAGGAAGAAGGGCAACTGGAGGAAATAGATAAACCTAGACCAAAATCCCATGGCACTGCCAGAGCGTCTACCAGAGCTGCATGAGTATCTCTTGATGCTCCATATCTTGGAAGCTTGGCGTTTAGACAAAATGCCATCAGATCCAGCTCAGGAACTTCCTACTTGAGGGTTAACATCGAGAAAACTTCTGGATGGAGAGCCCATTACCCTGGATGAAATGTCTGTCTGCTCAGATAATCCGCTTCCCAGTTGTCCACCCCTGGGATATGAATGGCAGAGAGATGACAATTGTGAGACTCTGCCCACTGAAGAATGCGAGTCACCTCCTACATAGCTAACAAACTCTGAGTTCCTCCTTAGTGGTTGATATACGCCACCAAAGTGATAGTGTCCGATTGAAATCTGATAAACCGAACTAAACTCAGTTGAGGCCAAACTGATAGAGCATTGAGATATGCTCTCAATTCTAGGATATTTATAGGGAGGGCAGAATCTTCCTGAGTCCAAAGTCCCTGAGCTCTTAGAGACCCCCAAACTGCTCCCCAGCCTAACAGGCTGACATCCATGGTCACAATCTCCCAAGAAGGTCTCAGGAAACAAAATTGTCTTGAGACAAATGGTCCTGGGAGATCCACCAAGACAGAGACATCCTTGTCTGAGAGTCTAAAAACTATCCTGTGAGAGAGATCTGAGTGGTCTCCATTCCATTGATTGAGCATACATAACTGTAGAGTCTCAGATGGAAGCAAGCCAACGGAATAATGTCTATGGATGCCACCATGAGACTAATTACTTTCATGTATACAGCCACCGATGGATGAACAGAGGACTGAAGAGAATGACAGGCCTTCAGAAGCTTAAGTTTTATTACCTCCATCAAATAAATCTTCATAGATACTGAGTCTATGATTGTCCCCAGAAAACATACTCTGGTATTTGGCACCAAGAAACTTTTCCCTAGATTCACCTTCCACCCGTGAGAGCTGAAAATAGCTAACAGAGAATCTGTATGGGATCTTGCTAACTGAAAAGATGGCATTGGACCAGGATAGTCATCCAGGCAAGGAGCCTCCACAATCCCTAGAGATCTAGCCACAGCCAAAATAGCCCCTAGAACCTTCATAAAGATTTGAGGAGCAGTGGTGAGACTGAGAAGCAGGGTGACAAATTGGAAATGTTGATCCAAAAAAGGGAACCTCAGGAACTTAAAATGCTGCCTGTGGATAATAACATGAAGATATGCATCCTTTAGGTTCTAAAGTGGTCATAAACTGACCCTCCTGATCTAGAGGGAGAATAGAATGAAAAGTCTCCATTTTGAAGGACAGGACTATGAGAAACTTGTTGAGAGACTTTAAGTCTAGAATGGGTCGAAAAGTTCCCTCCTTTGTGGGAACTACAAAATGATTTGAATAAAATCCCTGACCCTGTTCTGCTAGAGGAACTGGGATAATCACTCCCAGAGAGAACAAATAACTTATGCAGTTTAAGAAGGTGTCTCCCTTTACCTGGTTTACAGATAATATTGATAATAAGAATCTGTCCCTGGGGGGACAAGACTTGAATCCTATCCTGTATCCTTGAGAGACTACATCCACTGCCCAAGGATCTGGAACATCACAAATCCAATCCTGCTGATCTAGAACTCAATCGGGGGCTGCGCCTTCATGCTGACTTAGTCTCGGCAGAAGGTTTTCTGGATTGCTTACCCTTGTTCCAGGGCTGGCTAGTTATCCAAGAAGTCTTGGCTTGCTCAGATTTAGAAGATGAGGAAGATCTCTGTCCCTTGAAGTTACGATAGGAATGAAAATTAGAAGTCTGATGACTCTTGGGTCTATTCTTATCCTGTGGTAAAAAAAACTCCCTTTCCCGCCAGTAACCATAGAAATGATCTCTGCCAGACCAGGACCAAATAAAGTCTTACCCTTAAAAGGTAGAGACAGAAGCTTGGATTTAGAAGTCACATCCGCAGACCAAGACTTTAATCAAAGGGCTATTGTAGCAAAACTAGAAATCTTGTCTCCCAGCCTAACAATTTGCATACAGGCATCACAAATAAAAGTATTAGCCAGCTTTACAGCCTTGATTCTATCCTGGATCTCCTCTATAGTAGTCTCCTCTGAAATTAGATCAGACATTGGGGCCTATTTATCAAGCTCCAAATGGAGCTTGATGCCCCGTGTTTCTGGCGAGCAAGCAGGCTCGCCAGAAACAGCAGTTATGAAGCAGCGGTCACAAAGACCGCTGCTCCATAACCTGTCTGCCTGCTGTGAGCAGGCGTACAGACATAGCCGGAAATCAACCCGATCGAGTACGATCGGGTTGATTGACACCCCCTGCTTGCGGCCCATTGGCCACGAGTCTGCAGGGGGAGGCGTTGCACCAGCAGCTCTTGTGAGCTGCTGGTGCAATGCTGAATACGGCAAGCGCATTGCTCATCATATTCAGCGAGGTCTGGCGGACCTGATCCGCACTGTCGGATCAGGTCCGCCAGACCTTGATAAATAGAGGCCAAAGAGTCACACCAATAAGAGGCTGCACCAGCAATTGTCGCAATACTAGCAACTGGTTGCCACTGCAAACCCTGATGAAGAAATATCTTTCTTAAATAACCCTCCAGTTTCTTATCCATAGGGTCTCTAAAAGAGGAACTATCATCGAGAGGAATAGTGTTCTCTTGGCTAAGGTAGATATAGTGCCCTCTACTCTAGGAACAGTGCGCTACAGATCTCGCACTGAATCAGCCACAGGAAACCTCTTTTTAAACACAGGAGACAGGTTAAAAGGATCACCCGGCTTCTCCCATTCCTGAGATATAATGTCAGACATTCCTGGAACAGGAAAAACCTCCACAGATTTAGGTTTGACATAAAAAAAACTCTATTCAGTTTATTAGCCTTTTTAGGAGCCTCTGTAACAGTTTCAAGGTCATCCAACATAGCTAAAACCTCCTTCAAAAGTAAACAGAGATGCTCCAGTTTAAATCTAAAATTAAACTCCTCAGAATCTATTGTATTAGGAACTGCAGATTCTGAATCAGAGCTCTCGCCCTCAGAAGCTGCAGAGGAATATTCCTTGCTAGATAACTGAAAAAAACTAACCAAATCAGTCTTGGTTGAAACAGAACCCATAGAAATGTTCTTAGATTTCCTCTTCCTTTTACCAGAACTAGGTTAAAGCACTCAGGGCTGCAGAAACTGCAGCAGTAAACTGCGCAGCAAAAATCTTTAGGCCAACACACTCCCAGAAACTGACTGAGAGGAACCGCAGGGTACTGCATGTCAATCTGTCAAAGACTGGGACATGTTAGAGGAAGGCTGAGACAAACCCTAAAACCGCATTATCCTGAAAAAAAAGAAGGCTCAGATAAGGAATCATTATCCTTAGATAATAAAACCTTACTAAGGCAAAGGGAACACAATTGCACAGAAGGAAAAACCTGGGCATCTGCACAATAAAGACATTTATCAAATGACAGAGAAAGCTTGGGATCAGCAGCCATAGTAAAAATAAAATAGCCCTTTTTTTTCCTTATACTCTAAATTCTATTTAGACATTTTTAATATAAAAACTTTATGCATAGATAATAAATAATTATTAAAACTGGCACATCTACAACCCAGCTATGCTGGAGAGACTCACCCAACCGGTAACCAGGAATCCAGTCCACACCAGCAAATTAAACATCTTGTTCAAACTAAAAATCCTAGAAAGCTGCAACCATCAGAGAGAAGCGACAGGCAGGAAAAACAACTCCTTGAAAATCCGGCTGGTTAACTATTAAACTCAAATAAAAAGTTGTCACAAAAAATCAAAAATACAATTTAAAAAGTACAGTAACCCTCATAATAACACTGTCTAATAAAAAATATTCAAAAAAATATTGCATAAAAATATGATGTCTCCGGTGTTAGAAAAAAAGGCTGCAATGGGCTTTAACATAGGGATACATATACAGTACGTCTAAATATGTATATTAATGTGTGTGTATATATCTATATATATATATATTTATATATATATATATATATATATATGTGTTTATGTGTATGTGTGTGTACATATGTATATATGTGTTTTAATGTATATTTACTGCACATATTTAACATTCCAATGTTCTTCACTTACAGGATAATGTCCTTTTTATCCTTGAATACATATTTCTATATATGTGTGTATATACCTATACCTGCATATGTATTTCTATAGATATATAGGTATAAATATGTATTTTACATGAACAGTATCATATATATTTATATATATAAATATATATATATATATATATATATATATATACAGTATATATATTTAATCATAAAAAAGTAGGCTGAAAAGATCATAGGAATGTAAAATATGCATTTTGCGCCTTACATTTCTTAATTTAGATCTTAACACGGTGCGCTATTGAAATATTACATGTAAAATATTAAAAATTATAAGCATATTGTAAAATATATAGATATATTCTATGGATTATATAGAATATTTTACAGTATGTTTATTTTTTAATAATTGATAATTTCTTTTAATATTTTATATGTAATAGTTCAATAACTTAAGAATATTAAGTTCCCGACTGCGTAGAGATCTAAATTCAGAAACGCGATGAAAAAAATAAATGCATATTTTACATTCCTAAATTCTTCACATACGGCTAGATTAAGAGTTTTGCGGTACGGCTTTTAACGCTGAAAATGGGCAGTAACGCATATTACGAGTCGGGGCGGTATAGTTAGACCACAAGCATTTTAGCCTGTAATGCAACGTCCATTCTGCACTCAAAAAAATTACATTTGAGTGCGGGATTTTCATAGTGCCCGTGTTACAGGTTGTGCTGTCTGGCTAAAATGCTTGCGTTACAGCCTATACCGACATGATCCATACCGCCATCTGATAGCAGTAGTTATGGATTTTGTGTAACAAAAATAATTCACAAAACTCATAACTAAACTGTTACAAAGTACATTAACACCCATAAACTACCTATTAACCCCTAAACCACACAAACACTATATTAAACTTATTAACCACTAATCTGCTGCCCAACCACATTGCGACTATTAAATAAAGTTATTAACCCCTAATCTGCCACCCACCCACATCGCCAAAACTATTTAAATATATTAACCCCTAAACCGCTGCTCCCCGACATCGCCACCACTAAATAAACCTATTAACCCCTAAACCTTCAGCTCCCCACATCGCCACCACTAAATAAACCTATTAACTCCTAAACCACCTGCCCCCTCATCGTAACTACTAAACTAAACCTATTAACCCCTAAACTGCCGGCCCCCCACATCGCAAACACTAAATTAAACTATTAATCAATAAACCGAACACCCACCTTACACTTAACTATCTTAAAATAAATAAAAACTTACCTGTGAAATAAAAAAACCTAAGTTTAAACTATAAATTAACCTTACATAACTATTCTAATAAAATAAAAAAACTACCAATTAAAAATTCTAAATTACAAAAAATAATAAACACTAAATTATTAAAAATAAAAAGCACTAAGATTACAAAAAATAATAAATGAAATTATCAAAAATAAAAACAATTACACCTAATCTAATATCCCTATAAATATAAAAAGCCCCCCCCCCCCAAAATAAAAACATCCCCTAACCTACAATAAACTACCAATAGCCCTAAAGGGGCCTTTTGTAGGGCATTGCCCTAAGTTTAACACCTCTTTTACCTGTAAAATAATACAAAGTCCCCCCCAACAGACAATAGGATTTTAACAGCCAAAAGGATTTCAGTAGCTATTATGCTATTGGCTGTTATGAACAGCCAATAGGATTTCCGAAGCTTTCATCCTATTGGCCGATTTGAAATTGAAGAATCAAATCAGCCAAAAGGAATGCAGGGTACGCCATTTTGAAACGGCATTCAATTCAGTGTATGGCGGTGACCTTATGAAGAGGACGCTCCGCGCAGGATGTCATCGCCGGTCCAGGATAGCTCCGCTCCGCAAGCCGGGATGAAAATAGAAGACGTCTCCTAAATGGATGAAGATGTCGCCGCTTAGATGAAGACTTCTCGCCGCCTGGAGGAGATGGATGTCCGGACTTCAGGAACCATGAGTAGATATTCTGGGGTTAGTGTTAGGTATTTTTTTTGGGTGAAGTTTTTTTCAGATTAGGGCTCTGGGCTAAGTGTAAAAGAGCTGAATGCCCTTTTAAGGGCAGTGAAAAAGAGCTGAATGCTCTTTTGATTCCTATGGGGAAAATACATTTATGCCTACACCTAACACCCAAACGTTCATGTTAGGGTGTTGGGTGTAGGCATAAATGTATTTTCCCCTGTATGGCATAAATGTATTTTCCTGAGTCTAAACACCCCTAATCTTTCACTTATTAACCCCTAATCTGCTGCCCCCGACATCGCCGACACCTACATTATATTATTAAACCCTAATCTGCGCTCCAGACACTGCCGTCACCTACATTATACTTATAAACCCATAATCTGCTGCCCCCAACATCGCCGCCACCTACATTATATTTATTAGCCCCTAATCTGCCGCCCCCAATGTCGCCGCAACCTAACTACATTATTAACCCCTAATCTGCCATCCCCAACGTTGCCGCCACTATAATAAGGTTATTAACCCCTAAACCTAAGTCTAACCCTATCCCTAACACCCCCTAACTTAAATATAATTAAAATAAATCTAAATAAAATTACTACAATTAACTAAATTATTCCTATTTAAAACTAAATACCTATAAAATAAACCCTAAAATAGCTACAATAAAACTAATAGTTACATTTTATCTATCTTAGAGTTTATTTTTATTTTACAGGCAACTTTGTATTTATTTTAACTAGGTACAATAGTTAATAAATAGTTATTAACTATTTAATAACTACCTAGTTAAAATAAAGACAAATTTACTTGTAAAATAAAACCTAACCTAAGTTACAATTACACCTAACACTACACTATAATTAAATAAATTAAATAAATTAAATACAATTAATTACAATTAAATAAAATTATCTAAAGTACAAAACCCCCCCCACTAAATTAGAGAAAATAATAAAATAATTACAAGATTTTTAAACTAATTACACCTAATCTAATCCCTCTAACAAAATAATAAAGCCCCCCCAAAATAAAAAAGCCCTACCCTGCACTAAATTACAAATAGCCCTTAAAAGAGCCTTTTGTGGGGCATTGCCCCAAAGTAATCAGCTCTTTTACCTGTAAAAGAAAAGTACAAATCCCCCCCAACATTAAAACCCACCACCCACACAACCAACCGTACTCTAAAACCCACCCAATCCCCCCTTAAAAAAAACTAACACTAACCCCCTGAAGATCACCCTACCATGAGACGTCTTCACCCAACCGGGCCGAAGTCCTCAACGAAGCCGGGAGAAGTCTTCATCCAACCGGGCAGAAGTGGTCCTCCAGACGGGCAGAAGTCTTCATCCAGACGGCATCTTCTATCTTCATCCATCCGGCGCGGAGCGGGTATATCTTCAAGACATCTGACGTGGAGCATCCTTCTCGGCCGACGACTACCCGACGAATGAAGGTTCCTTTAGGTGACGTCATCCAAGATGGCGTCCCTTCAATTCCGATTGGCTGATAGAATTCTATCAGCCAATCGGAATTAAGGTAGGAAAAATCCTATTGGCTGATGCAATCAGCCAATAGAATGCGAGCTCAATCCTATTGGCTGATTGGATCAGCCAATAGGATTGAACTTCAATCCTATTGACTGATTGCATCAGCCAATAGGATTTTTCCTACCTTAATTCCGATTGGCTGATAGAATTCTATCAGCCAATCAGAATTAAAGGGACACCATCTTGGATGACGTCCCTTAAAGGAACCTTCATTCATCGGATAGTCGTCAGCCGAGACGGATGCCCCGCGTCGGATGTCTTAAAGATGTCTGCCTGTCTGGAGGACCACTTCTGCCCGGTTGGATGAAGACTTCTCCCAGCTTCGTTGAGGACTTCGGCCCGGTTGGGTGAAGAGGTCTCATGGTAGGGTGATCTTCAGGGGGTTTTTTAAGGGTGGATTGGGTGGGATTTAGAGTAGAGTTGGTTGTGTGGGTGGTGGGTTTTAATGTTGAGGGTGGATTTGTACTTTTTTTACAGGTAAAAGAGCTGATTACTTTGGGGCAATGCCGCGCAAAAGGCCCTTTTAAAGGCTATATGTAATTTAGTGTAGGGTAGGGCTTTTTTATTTTGAGGGGGCTTTATTATTTTGTTAGGGGGGTTAGATTAGGTGTAATTAGTTTAAAAATCTTGTAATTATTTTATTATTTTCTGTAATTTAGTGTTTGTTTGTTTTTGTACTTTAGATAATTTTATTTAATTGTAATTAATTGTATTTAATTTATTTAATTATAGTGTAGTGTTAGGTGTAATTGTAACTTAGGTTTTATTTTACAGGTAAATTTGTCTTTATTTTAACTAGGTAGTTATTAAATAGTTAATAACTATTTAATAACTATTGTACCTAGTTAAAATAAATACAAATTTGCCTGTAAAATAAAAATTAACTCTAAGATAGATACAATGTAACTATTAGTTATATTGTAGCTATCTTAGGGTTTATTTTACAGGGAGTGCAGAATTATTAGGCAAGTTGTATTTTTGAGGATTAATTTTATTATTGAACAACAACCATGTTCTCAATGAACCCAAAAAACTCATTAATATCAAAGCTGAACAGTTTTGGGAGTAGTTTTTAGTTTGTTTTTAGTTATAGCTATTTTAGGGGGATATCTGTGTGTGCAGGTGACTATTACTGTGCATAATTATTAGGCAACTTAACAAAAAACAAATATATACCCATTTCAATTATTTATTTTTTACCAGTGAAACCAATAAAACATCTCAACATTCACAAATATACATTTCTGACATTCAAAAACAAAACAAAAACAAATCAGTGACCAATATAGCCACCTTTATTTGCAAGGACACTCAAAAGCCTGCCATCCATGGATTCTTTCAGTGTTTTGATCTGTTCACCATCAACATTGCGTGCAGCAGCAACCACAGCCTCCCAGACACTGTTCAGAGAGGTGTACTGTTTTCCCTCCTTGTAAATCTCACATTTGATGATGGACCACAGGTTCTCAATGGGGTTCAGATCAGGTGAACAAGGAGGCCATGTCATTAGATTTTCTTCTTGTATACCCTTTCTTGCCAGCCACGCTGTGGAGTACTTGGACGCATGTGATGGAGCATTGTCCTGCATGAAAATCATGTTTTTCTTGAAGCATGCAGACTTCTTCCTGTACCACTACTTGAAGAAGGTGTCTTCCAGAAACTGGCAGTAGGACTGGGAGTTGAGCTTGACTCCATCCTCAACCCGAAAAGGCCCCACAAGCTCATCTTTGATGATACCAGCCCAAACCAGTACTCCACCTCCACCTTGCTGGCGTCTGAGTCGGACTGGAGCTCTCTGCCCTTTACCAATCCAGCCACGGGCCCATCCATCTGGCCCATCAAGACTCACTCTCATTTCATCAGTCCATAAAACCTTAGAAAAATCAGTCTTGAGATATTTCTTGGCCCAGTCTTGACGTTTCAGCTTGTGTGTCTTGTTCAGTGGTGGTCGTCTTTCAGCCTTTCTTACCTTGGCCATGTCTCTGAGTATTGCACACCTTGTGCTTTTGGGCACTCCAGTGATGTTGCAGCTCTGAAATATGGCCAAACTGGTGGCAAGTGGCATCTTGGCAGCTGCACACTTGACTTTTCTCAGTTCATGGGCAGTTATTTTGCGCCTTGGTTTTTCCACACGCTTCTTGCGACCCTGTTGACTATTTTGAATGAAACGCTTGATTGTTCGATGATCACGCTTCAGAAGCTTTGCAATTTTAAGAGTGCTGCATCCCTCTGCAAGATATCTCACTATTTTTTACTTTTCTGAGCCTTTCAAGTCCTTCTTTTGACCCATTTTGCCAAAGGAAAGGAAGCTGCCTAATAATTATGCACACCTGATATAGGGTGTTGATGTCATTAGACCACACCCCTTCTCATTACAGAGATGCACATCACCTAATATGCTTAATTGGTAGTAGGCTTTCGAGCCTATACAGCTTGGAGTAAGACAACATGCATAAAGAGGATGATATGGTCAAAATACTCATTTGCCTAATAATTCTGCGCTCCCTGTATAGGTATTTAGTTTTAAAAAGGAATAATTTAGTTAATTGTAGTAATTTTATTTAGATTTATTTTAATTATATTTAAGTTAGGGGGTGTTAGGGTTAGGGTTAGACTTAGGTTTAGGGGTTAATAACTTTATTATGGTGGTGGTGACGTTGTGGGTGGCAGATTAGGGGTTAATAAATGTAGTTAGGTTGCGGCGACATTGGGGGCGGCAGATTAGGGGTTAGTAAATATAATGTAGGTGGTGGCGATGTTGGGGGCAGCAGATTAGGGGTTCATAAGTATAATGTAGGTGGCGACGGTGTCCGGAGCGGCAGATTAGGGGTTAATAATATCATGTAGGTGACGGCGATGTCGGGGGCAGCAGATTAGGGGTTAATAAGTGTAAGATTAGGGTTGTTTAGACTCGGGGTTCATGTTAGGGTGTTAGTTGTAGACATAAATGTATTTTCCCCATAGGAATCAATGGGGCTGTGTTAGGAGCTTTAAGCTGCCTTTTTGCATGTGTAAGTTTTTTTTTTCAGCCAGCTCTCCCCCATTGATTCCTATGGGGAAATCGTGCACGAGCACGTTTTACCAGCTCACCGCTAACGTAAGCAGCGCTGGTATTGAGGTGAGATGTGTAGCAAAATTTTGCTCTTCGCTCACTTTTTTGCAGCTAACGCCGGGTTTGTAAAAACCTGTAATACCAGCGCTGTCTGTAAGTGAGCGGTGAGCATAAACTGCTCGTTAGCACCGCACCCCTGTTAAGCGGAGCGGAGAATTAGGGGTTAATAGCTTTTATTAGTGTCAGCGATGTCGGGAGCAGAGGATTAGGGGTTAATAGCTTTTATTAGTGTCAGCGATGTTGGTGAGTGGCGGATTAGGGGTAATATCTTTTATTTAGTGTTGGCAATGTCAGGGAGCAGCAGATTAGGGGTGTTTAGACTTAAGGATTATGTTAGGGTGTTAAGTTTAAATGTAACTTTCTTTTCCCCATAGACATCATCAATGGGTTGCGTTATGGCAATCTCCATTCCGCACTTCAGGTGTTTGTTTTCTAACACTTTCTCCCCATTGATGTCTATGGGGGAAAGACGTGCACGAGCACGTCAATTCAGCCCTTGGCTTTTGTGCGGTATGGATCTTTCTTTTTAAACAACAAAAATTCTTGTGTTGACTGTCCCTTTAATGCACCATAACGCACAGCACAAGGAGGCTTTTTAGTAACTCGTAATGGCAGCACTATAGAGAGTGAAATAACACAATTTTTCTGGCATCCTATTTAGCGCAAAACTCGTAATCATGCGATTCAAAATAGTGTACTTTTTATTATTATTATTTATATATATATGTTACTGTTCATATCAAATACATATCATGACCATTATATCTATAAAAATAGATATGCAAGTTTAGGTATATACACACATATATAGAAATATGTATTTAAGAAAATAGGGACATTATCCTGTAAGTGAAGAACATTGGAATGTTAAATATGTAAAGTAAATATACAGTAAAATACATATAAACACATGAATACATATGTATACATATAAAGACATATATAAGTGTATTGGAGAGCTTTGCAGTCAGGTGGCTGAAAACATGTAAATATTCATTTTTCATAAAGTGTTTAACTTATGTAATAACACTAAATATTTCACATTCCAATGTTCTTGACGTAAGGAAATATGTTCTTTGTGTGTTTAAATAGATATTCCTATATATATCTGCATATATCTATACCTATATATATATATATATATATATATATATATATATATATATATATATATATATATATATATAATCATGTATAAATATATATATATAGGTATAGATATATATTGTAACAAAAAAACATCATATACTGTATATGAAAAAATGAAAAAATATGTATTTATGAATAAATAGAACATATTCTTGTATGTGAAGAACATTGGAACGTGAAATATTAATCATTCATGTCGGGTTAGCACAAAATGCGATCAGGTTTGCTCATGAGTAGGGTGTTAGTTTTTTTCCACTTTTCGCACTCCATTAAAGTCTATAGGGGATTACATTAATTCAAAGTTCATCTTTTTGCGCATTTTGGGTTTTACTTTTAACTTGTAATACCTGCGGTATCCAACTCGTGCAAAAATCCAAAGTCAAGCAGAGTTAGGTTCCATGTCTCCTTAAGCAAAGCAAAATACAAGCACTACAAAAAGCTTTCCTCAAGCTGCATTTGTCATATCTAAAACATCTGATGTAGAATTACTAAGGGAAACAATTTCTTGAGGAGGTGGCAAAATGTGCCTGGAATATAAAATTCTTTCCACCAGCACTGTGCCCTTCCCGCAAGATGTTTTATTATTTATAATGGGATCTCTATTACTTGTTTTCAAACACATTATATTATGGTTAAAATAAATGAAATCCCCCTGAATACAAATTCTCTTTGTTTGATGTATAGTGAAGCTGCATTGTCCATGTGTTGTCTCATAGCTTTGATATCATTTTTTGATGTTAGACAGAATAGCAGATTGACTTCAGAAACCATCCCCATGAAATATTTGCCACATCTAATTTCACATAAAGAATTGATCAATGATCTCCTTAAGATGTTTGTCTTTTGACTGAAGGTTTTAAGAAATGATCAATACACCCTGACATATCGCTTGTTAACGAGCTAATATAGGAGATGAACATCAGCAGGGGCAGGGGTGATAATGTGCATTATTTAACTACAAAGAGATATTAATAATGCCACTCACTACTGGCAGAGATTTAGAAAATATTCTAGTTTCCCAAGTAAAATATCTAGATCCTTAGTATTTTGATCTGGGAGATTAATAAGCAATTTCTGAAACGTATTTTGATCTGGGAGAATAATAAGCAATTTCTGAAACGTTTGTGTTTAATTTCTCTAGTAAAGTCTCTAGTATAGACTCTTTTGGGTATTGTTATGTGAGTATTTTTAAATAAATGCTGCGGTGTGACACAAGAGTTAGATAAAACCATTCCCTTTGACTTACCCTGTATAGGGTTCTAATAGTTACAAAATCATAAACGTGAGAGAGGGATCTATTGTATTGTGTGTTCTACAGCAGTGGGGATAATTGTATTATTTCGATGTCGGCCTCTGAATAATAGAAGTTTGAACTTATGATAGGATTTATACCAGAACACTAGGTATAGTTGTACTTATATGAGTTTACCTTTTTAATTGGCGCATTTGTTCACTTTTTATATAACTTTTAATAGTATTGAATAAAGGTTATTTTTTATTTTTTTGAAGCTGGGAGAGGAGTTTGAGAATAATTATAAGGGTTCAGGAGTAATGTGAATCTAATTGGTTTTGCGGGGACTTTTCCCTCCTATATGGTATTTAAGGTTGCTTTCTTATTTCTTTTTTTCAATAATTTCATATATATTGCATCCAATACCATCTCCTGTACTGTTGTGGATTTAGAAGAGTATGGGAAGAATTATTGGTGCTTACGCTATTTTTATATATTTTTACATATTATGGGCAAGATTACAAGTGGAGCGCTAAATATCGCTTTTGTGAAAGCGATATTTGCGCTCCACTGAGTAATACCAGCACACGCTAACGCTTTTGCATTGCTGGGAAGCATTATGCTCACGAGAAATCGCTTCCATAGGCTCAAATAGGAGCCGCATTCTCATGCCATGAGACATGGCATTAGAACCTCGTGCATCGAAGGGGGTAATTCATATAGTGATGGCAGCAAAGTGTAAATATATGTATAGAATTATGTACATATATATTTATATGGTAATATGTGTGTATATATTATATGCAGGGAGTGCCTCCCTCATTATCTTATCTATCTATAAAAATACACGCAAAGGCATCATCTTCCCATTTCACTGTATACAAAAAGATAAAGGGGCCGATTTATTAAAGGGACACTGAACCCAAATTTTTTCTTTCGTGATTCAAACAGAGCATGCAATTTTAAGCAACTTTCTAATTTATTCCTATTATCAATTTTTCTTCATTCTCTTGGTATGTTTATTTGGAAATCAAGAATGTAAGTTTAGATGCCGGCCCATTTTTGGTGAATAACCTGGGTTGTCCTTGCTGATTGGACAGCACCAATAAACAAGTGCTTTCCATGGTTCTGAACCAAAAATGTGCTGGCTCCTTAGCTTAGATGCCTTCTTTTTCAAATAAAGATAGCAAGAGAACGAAGGAAAATTGATAATAGGAGTAAATTAGAAAGTTGCTTAAAATTGCATGCTCTGTCTGAATCATTAAAGAAAAAATTTTGGGTTCAGTGTCCCTTAAAGGTCCGAATTGAGCTTGATGCAGCTGTCTCTTAAGACCGTTGCTCCTTAACTTGTCGGCCACCTCTGAGGCGGCGGAAAGCAATCTGTCTGATCACATACGATCGGGTTGATTGACACCCCCTGCTAGCGGCCAATTGGCTGCGAATCTGCAGGGAGTGGCATTGCACAAGCATTTCACTAGAACTGCTTGTGCAATAATAAATGCCGACAGTGTATGCTGTCGGCATTTATCGATGTGCGGCGGACATGATCCGCTATAGCGGATCATGTCTGTCCGCCCTTTTATAAATCGTCCCCTTATACTCTACTTAGAGAGATCAATTGAAAAGTTAATACCTCACTATCCCACCCACCCACTGGGATCGTGATTTCTTCTGCACCTATTTAATTAGATAGCTTTTCTATAGCCATTATTGCTGTACTGAAAAATTCAGTATAGGCGGCAGTTTTTAAGAGGCAAGAAAAGTTATTTCAAATGACATAATAAAGGTAATGGAGCTATTTGTAAACAGTTTAATACACTCCAGAAGGTAATATAAACAATTGTGAACATATTAAATGGAGGTGAATCACAGTAAACAGTTAATTTAATGCCCGTCTATGTACCTGTATCAGAAACATTGGAAATTATGCTACATGATTTTGGTTTTATTAATTTGTGGCAATGACTGTTAAAGGGACAGTCAAGTCAAAATAAAACTTTCTCAAATCAGATAGAGCATGACATTTTAAATTCTTCAGATATCCTTTGCAGAAGAAATAGCAATGCACATGGGTGAGCCAATCACATGAGGCATTGATGTGCAGCCACCAATTAGCAGATACTAAGCCTATTTAGATATGCTTTTAAACAAAGTATATCAAGAGAATGAAGCAAATTAGATAATGGAAATTTTTTAAAATTGCATGCTCTTTCTAAATCATGAAAGAAATTGTGTTTCATGTCCCTTTAAACAACTTTCAAATTTGCTTTTACCATTAAATTTGCTTTGTTCTGGGGGCAGAGTTGACCGCCGATGTGACTAGACGCATAGTGCTATAGCTCCCGGCTCTAACATAGATTTTGAGGTTTTTCTTTGACCTGATACCCCATAAAAAGTGGGAGATATAATCTACCTCTATCTAAGAGCCTGATATACAAACTGAAGGAAGTTTAGGGAGCAATTTTTCCAGCTTATTGTTTCCCCTATTCATTGAGGCCTTGCTGCGAACCATGAGGTGGAATGAACATGGAGGATCCCCACACAGCTATGCAAGCCCTTTTTGCAGAATATGACTACAAATTATTGAGCAAATTTGATCAACTTATATTGATTCAGTCCCCATGTTACAGAAGGGGACGACACTACGTGTTATGAAGTGACGGCTGGGGACCCTGATGCGCAGAGGAGCGTTAACCAGGACTTTACCACCCTACATCCCTCTTCAGATACAGAGTTTATCCAGGCACAGAGAAAGGGGAACATAGAGTTCTCTAAGGTGTATGATGGCATATTATTCAAAGTGAGCCCACAATTTACTGTACATCCTCAGGTCTATGTCCGGTCGGGGGCATGTGAGATGCCCTTAACTGCCTCCGGTTTTTACCCGGGGAGAGGCAGCTGATTCTATTGAGGGGGTCTGGAGTAGTACATGAGCTGAGGCACTATCAAGGTAAGGTCCACATTCTAAGCTTGGGTCGTTACCATTGGGACACCTCTCTCTGAGTGGCAGGGGTTTTCTATTCGAACAAGAAGAAGATTGTTTAGCTCATGACTTACTGCCCACAGCCCGATTTCTGTTTGGAAAGGTGTCACCTTGCTGACCACACAGATGTGGCAGTGTGTCCCATTTGCGGGCTGTACCTTCAGCTTCTGCTTCAGTACCATTGTCATCATAGCAAGAGGGCTGGCATAGGGTAGATGTGCAGACCCCTGGGTTCCAGAATGTTGGTATTGAGAGACATTGTGGGACTTTTTCCGTGTATGTACAGCTCTGATATACCTGATGCAGTTCCTATCTAGCCCTATTCACATGCCTATGTATGATATGATGTGTGTTCTAGTTTGCTTTCACCATAGTAGGGGATATTACTTTGCTTTTGGTAGAGTACATATAATAACTATGTGCTTTCAAGTGGGTTATTTTGCTGTATTCTGCTGTCTGTGCAACAAGCACCAGTGTTCACTAAGGCCTAGATTTGGAGTTCGGCGGTAAAAGGGCTGTTAACGCTCCGCGGGCTTTTTTCTGGCCGCACCATAAATTTAACTCTGGTATCGAGAGTTAAAACAAATGCTGCGTTAGGCTCCAAAAAAGGAGCGTAGAGCATTTTTACCGCAAAAGCAACTCTCGATACCAGAGTTGCTTACGGACGCGGCCGGCCTCAAAAACGTGCTCGTGCACGATTCTCCCATAGGAAACAATGGGGCTGTTTGAGCTGAAAAAAAACCTAACACCTGCAAAAAAGCAGCGTTCAGCTCCTAACGCAGCCCCATTGATTCCTATGGGGAAACACTTCCTACGTCTGCACCTAACACCCTAACATGTACCCCGAGTCTAAACACCCCTAATCTTACACTTATTAACCCCTAATCTGCCGCCCCCGCTATCGCTGACCCCTGCATATTTTTTTTAACCCCTAATCTGCCGCTCCGTAAAACGCCGCCACCTACGTTATCCCTATGTACCCCTAATCTGCTGCCCTAACATCGCCGACCCCTATGTTATATTTATTAACCCCTAATCTGCCCCCCACAACGTCGCCTCCACCTGCCTACACTTATTAACCCCTAATCTGCCGAGCGGACCTGAGCGCTACTATAATAAAGTTATTAACCCCTAATCCGCCTCACTAACCCTATCATAAATAGTATTAACCCCTAATCTGCCCTCACTAACATCGCCGACACCTACCTTCAATTATTAACCCCTAAACTTCCGATCGGAGCTTACCGCTATTCTAATAAATGGATTAACCCCTAAAGCTAAGTCTAACCCTAACACTAACACCCCCCTAAGTTAAATATAATTTTTATCTAACAAAATAAATTAACTCTTATTAAATAACTTATTCCTATTTAAAGCTAAATACTTACCTGTAAAATAAACCCTAATATAGCTACAATATAAATTATAATTATATTATAGCTATTTTAGGATTAATATTTATTTTACAGGCAACTTTGTAATTATTTTAACCAGGTACAATAGCTATTAAATAGTTAAGAACTATTTAATAGTTACCTAGTTAAAATAATAACAAATTTACCTGTAAAATAAATCCTAACCTAAGTTATAATTAAACCTAACACTACCCTATCAATAAAATAATTAAATAAACTACCTACAATTACCTACAATAAAACCTAACACTACACTATCAATAAATAAATTAAACACAATTGCTACAAATAAATAATATTAAATAAACTAGCTAAAGTACAAAAAATAAAAAAGAACTAAGTTACAGAAAATAAAAAAATATTTACAAACATAAGAAAAATATTACAACAATTTTAAACAAATTACACCTACTCTAAGCCCCCTAATAAAATAACAAAGCCCCCCAAAATAATAAATTCCCTACCCTATTCTAAATTAAAAAAGTTACAAGCTCTTTTACCTTACCAGCCCTGAACAGGGCCCTTTGCGGGGCATGCCCCAAGAATTTCAGCTCTTTTGCCTGTAAAAGAATAAATACAATACCCCCCCCCAACATTACAACCCACCACCCACATACCCCTAATCTAACCCAAACCCCCCTTAAATAAACCTAACACTAAGACCCTGAAGATCTTCCTACCTTGTCTTCACCATCCAGGTATCACCGATCCGTCCTGGCTCCAAGATCTTCATCCAACCCAAGCGGGGGTTGGCGATCCATAATCCGGTCCAGAAGAGGCTCCAAAGTCTTCCTCCTATCCGGCAAGAAGAGGACATCCGACCGGCAAACATCTTCTCCAAGCGGCATCTTCGATCTTCTTCCATCCGGTGCGGAGCGGGTCCATCTTGAAGCAGGCGACGCGGATCCATCCTCTTCTTCCGATGTCTCCCGACTAATGACGGTTCCTTTAAGGGACGTCATCCAAGATGGCGTCCCTCGAATTCCGATTGGCTGATAGGATTCTATCAGCCAATCGGAATTAAGGTAGGAATTTTCTGATTGGCTGATGGAATCAGCCAATCAGAATCAAGTTCAATCCGATTGGCTGATCCAATCAGCCAATCAGATTGAGCTCGCATTCTATTGGCTGTTCCGATCAGCCAATAGAATGCGAGCTCAATCTGATTGGCTGATGGGATCGGCCAATCGGATTGAACTTGATTCTGATTGGCTGATTCCATCAGCCAATCAGAAAATTCCTACCTTAATTCCGATTGGCTGATAGAATCCTATCAGCCAATCGGAATTCGAGGGACGCCATCTTGGATGACGTCCCTTAAAGGAACCGTCATTAGTCGGGAGACATCGGAAGAAGAGGATGGATCCGCGTCGCCTGCTTCAAGATGGACCCGCTCCGCACCGGATGGAAGAAGATCGAAGATGCCGCTTGGAGAAGATGTTTGCCGGTCCGGATGTCCTCTTCTTGCCGGATAGGAGGAAAACTTTGGAGCCTCTTCTGGACCGGATTATGGATCGCCAACCCCCGCTTGGGTTGGATGAAGATCTTGGAGCCAGGACGGATCGGTGATACCTGGATGGTGAAGACAAGGTAGGAAGATCTTCAGGGGCTTAGTGTTAGGTTTATTTAAGGGGGGTTTGGGTTAGATTAGGGGTATGTGGGTGGTGGGTTGTAATGTTGGGGGGGGGGGGGTATTGTATTTATTCTTTTACAGGCAAAAGAGCTGAAATTCTTGGGGCATGCCCCGCAAAGGGCCCTGTTCAGGGCTGGTAAGGTAAAAGAGCTTGTAACTTTTTTAATTTAGAATAGGGTAGGGAATTTATTATTTTGGGGGGCTTTGTTATTTTATTAGGGGGCTTAGAGTAGGTGTAATTAGTTTAAAATTGTTGTAATATTTTTCTTATGTTTGTAAATATTTTTTTATTTTCTGTAACTTAGTTCTTTTTTATTTTTTGTACTTTAGCTAGTTTATTTAATATTATTTATTTGTAGCAATTGTGTTTAATTTATTTATTGATAGTGTAGTGTTAGGTTTTATTGTAGGTAATTGTAGGTAGTTTATTTAATTATTTTATTGATAGGGTAGTGTTAGGTTTAATTATAACTTAGGTTAGGATTTATTTTACAGGTAAATTTGTTATTATTTTAACTAGGTAACTATTAAATAGTTCTTAACTATTTAATAGCTATTGTACCTGGTTAAAATAATTACAAAGTTGCCTGTAAAATAAATATTAATCCTAAAATAGCTATAATATAATTATAATTTATATTGTAGCTATATTAGGATTTATTTTACAGGTAAGTATTTAGCTTTAAATAGGAATAAGTTATTTAATAAGAGTTAATTTATTTCGTTAGATAAAAATTATATTTAACTTAGGGGGGTGTTAGTGTTAGGGTTAGACTTAGCTTTAGGGGTTAATCCATTTATTAGAATAGCGGTGAGCTCCGATCGGAAGTTTAGGGGTTAATAATTGAAGGTAGGTGTCGGCGATGTTAGGGAGGGCAGATTAGGGGTTAATACTATTTATGATAGGGTTAGTGAGGCGGATTAGGGGTTAATAACTTTATTATAGTAGCGCTCAGGTCCGCTCGGCAGATTAGGGGTTAATAAGTGTAGGCAGGTGTCGGCGACGTTGAGGGGGGCAGATTAGGGGTTAATAAACATAATATTGGGGTCGGCGGTGTTAGGGGCAGCAGATTAGGGGTACATAGGGATAACGTAGGTGGCGGCGATTTGCGGTCGGAAGATTAGGGGTTAATTATTGTAAGTAGCTGGCGGCGACGTTGTGGGGGGCAGGTTAGGGGTGAATAAATATAATACAGGGGTCGGCGGGGTTAGGGGCAGCAGATTAGGGGTACATAAGTATAACGTAGGTGGCGGTCGGCAGATTAGGGGTTAAAAATTTTAATCGAGTGGCGGCGGTGTGGGGGGAGCTAGGTTTAGGGGTACATAGGTAGTTTATGGGTGTTAGTGTACTTTAGGGTACAGTAGTTAAGAGCTTTATGAACCGGCGTTAGCCAGAAAGCTCTTAACTCCTGCTATTTTCAGGCGGCTGGAATCTTGTCGTTAGAGCTCTAACGCTCACTGCAGAAACGACTCTAAATACCGGCGTTAGAAAGATCCCATTGAAAAGATAGGCTACGCAAATGGCGTAGGGGGATCTGCGGTATGGAAAAGTCGCGGCTGAAAAGTGAGCGTTAGACCCTTTAATCACTGACT
Organism: Bombina bombina; assembly: GCF_027579735.1. Lineage (NCBI taxonomy): Eukaryota > Metazoa > Chordata > Amphibia > Anura > Bombinatoridae > Bombina > Bombina bombina. The sequence continues at coordinate 187,571,481 of NC_069503.1, read as the reverse complement.
CCAAATACCAGCGGGCGCCCAAAACCAGCGTTAGGAGCCTCTAACGCTGGTTTTGACGGCTACCGCCGAACTCTAAATCTAGGCCTAAGCCTTTCTTGATCCCTGGGCGACATCCGCCAAACCATTGCAGGCAACAATGTTTAAATCAGTTTATGCCCAAGCGAGATGCATTACATCACCTATTGTAACCCTATAACTGTCTCACAGTGGCTGAATTCTATAGTCTGAAATAAACTTATATTTGTAGGATACCCTAAAAACCCAACAGTGATTTTAAGGTAAATTATCTTTACACTTGAACATATATACTATAAACCTTATATACCTAGTAACCCAACAGACATTAAGATGATCTATTTAGTTATTTATATTTTAGAATAGTGATAAGGGCCCAGAGACCGAAAGTTCTTACATATTAGCTAGGTGCCATTTGCGAGCCTATGTTATAAACTTATCGTTATGTAGGTAAGCTAATTTATGGTGGTTGGAGGTACTCTATTTATCAATAGCATGGCTGTTTGACATTTGTAATTTGATCTTGCGTGCAGATCTAAAGGGGATTTATGAGTCACAGTTCGTAGGGTGTGTGCGTAGTTATTTAACTTTGGTTGTTACCTTTGACTTACTCTCCGGTACTTTGAATTATAATGTTAATTGATCCTGGCCGCTAATATATTTTTTACGCCGTGAAGTTCTTTACTGTGTATTGGTTGCTTCTCTCACATATATGCTCATATAGTTCTGGAGCATCTACTAACATGATTACTTATTAATATCAACTCCACTGGGTAAAGTGTATGTATGTTTGATATTGCCTAATGTCCATCATAACCATAATAGTTAATGGGCAGCAGATGTGGAGAACAATATCACTAGTTCCTGTAAATACATTTAACTGTGCCTAAAAGTGGAAGTGTAGGAACTTATCTATGGGAACTGTTATTATTTCTATTATTTGCATAGTATGATGCTTCTCTTGACTGCTGATGTGCTCCTGTTAAACACTGACAATGTTTCAACCCCATACCTATAGCAGTAAAATTACAAGAAATTGCCCCCACTACATTGTCCTTTACCAGATGATAAGTTAGTATTGCCACTTAGTTGTTTCTCTTAATTAAGATACGTTCAGACTGTTCAAATTTCTATAGATAGCTCTATGTAGCACTTATGGGATACCATTTTTATTTTTTCATCAATGCTAGGGGTGTTTGAATTTCTGATATGTACACCAACAGTGGAAGGGCACACTATCATTAGCATATCCTCCGCCCCCCACCTTTCTTGTGTGGTAAGGGTTGACTATCTTCTCCTCCGCATTTCTCTCTGGCAGAGTTACATAGTCCCTGCCTAGTCCGGAGAGCTGTCATTAATTTTCCCCCTATATTCATGTAAAAAGGCTCTTCGGGCTCTAATACAGGAAATTTTTGCTGTGTTTACTTTTATGTTTCTTTTTTCTTTTTATTATTACTGAATGTCTATTGTTATTATATTTACAATGTTATCTGATGACTATTCCGACGCAACACATTTATTAGTTAACTTCATCTGATGATAACTGAAGCTATAATTGATCTTTGTGTCCTCTTCAAACTTTGAAGAGTATGATCCCACCGGTGGATCTAGATGTATTTGATGACACAACAAAACCTTATAAACACCAAATGAGGAGCATAAAAGTTTGGCCTATAAGGCTGACATGTAATGTTTAGCCATATCAAGTTGTCTTCTATCAACTTTTGTGATATCTCTTGTATTTTTGTTTAGCCTGTTTGTAACAAGTATTGTTGCTACCTCAATAGAAAAGAAATATATATAAAAAAAATGCTTTGTTCTCTTGATATTCTTTGTTAATAGCTAAATCTAGGTAGGCTCGTAAGCCATTGAAGGCCGCCTCTTATCTCAGTGCATTAGACACTGCTAGTTCATGTGTGTCATATAGATATCATTATGATGACTCCTGTAGTGTTATTTTTGCGTCAGCACTGATTGGCTAAAATGCAATTTGTCAAAAGAACTGAAATAAAGGGGCAGTCTGCAGAGGCTTAGATGCAAGGTAATCACAGAGGTAGAAAGTATATTAATATAACAGTATTAGTTATAGAAAACTGAAAAATGGGTAATAAAGGGATTATCTATCTTTTTAAACAATAACATTTGTAGACTGTCACTTTAAATGATAGTAACTTTTACGCTATGCATACACAAACTATATTGTAATAAAGATAGGATCAGTTTAACCCCTTAATGACCGGACCATTTTTCAATTTTCTTACCCTTAATGACAATGGCTATTTTTACATTTCTGCAGTGTTTGTGTTTAGCTTTAATTTTCCTCTTAATCATTTACTGTACCCACACATATTATATACCGTTTTTCTCGCCATAAAATGGACTTTCTAAAGATACCATTATTTTCATCATATCTTATAATTTACTAAAAAAAAAAAAGATAAAATATGATGAAAAAATGGATAAAAACACGCTTTTTCTAACTTTGACCCCCAAAATCTGCGCACCACACGTGTTTTATGCCCAGGAGTGAAGGGGTTAATTAGGGAGCTTGTAGGGAGCTTGTAGGGTTAATTTTAGCTTTAGTGTAGTGTAGTAGACAACCCGAAGTATTGATCTAGGCCCATTTTTGTATATTTTATGCCACCATTTCACCGCCAAATGCGAGCAAATAAAAAAAAAACTTTACATTTTTCACAATTTTAGGTTTCTCACTGAAATAATTTACAATAAGCATGTGCTATTATGGCAGAAATTGTTGTAAAAGCTTCTCTGGGATCCCCTTTGTTCAGAAATAGCAGACTTATATGGCTTTGGCGTTGCTTTTTGGTAATTAGAAGGCCGCTAAATGCTGCTGCGCACCACACGTGAATTATGCCCAGCAGTGAAGGGGTTAAATTAGGTAGCTTTTAGGGAGCTTGCAGGGTTAATTTTAGAGATCAGCCTCCCACCTTACACATCCCACCCCCTGATCCCTCCCAAACAGCTCTCTTCCCTCCCCCACCCCACAATTGTCCCCGCCATCTTAAGTACTGGCAGAAAGTCTGCCAGTACTAAATAAGAGGGTTTTTTTTTTTTTTTTGAATAAAAATAATAAAATATTTTAGCTGGGATGGACCCCTGCCTTAGCCCCAACCTCCCTGATCCCCCCTCCAGCTCTCTAACCCTCTCCCCTACCTAATTACCGCCATCTTGGGTACTGGCAGCTGTCTGCCAGTACCCACTTTGGCCCCAAAAAACAAAGTATTTTTATTTTATTTTTAAATTAACTCTTTCTGTAGTGTAGCAGCCCCTCCACAATACCCCCACAATAACCCCACCCCCCTCCCCCTCCCAGATCCATTTATATTTGAAAAAATTTTTTTTTACCTTTTCCTGGCTTTTTGCCCTCATTAGTGTCAGTGTGGCTTATGCGCGCGTGCACACGCACGCGCGCCTCGTGCACGCGCACCTCGTGCACACGCACCATGCACGCACACTATGTTCACGTGTGCGCGTCTCGTGCACGCGCGCGCACGCTCCCTCCCACCCGGAAAACGGCACCATCACTACCGGTGCAGAGAGGGCCACAAAGTGGCTCTCTCTGCATCGGAGGCTTGTAAAGGTGTATTGCAGGATGCCTCCATATTGAGGCATCACTGCAATACCCTCAGAGCTGCTGGAAGCGATTGTGATCACTTCCAGCACTCTGTTAGACAACTGACGTACCAGGTACGTCCATTGTCATTAACTGCTTGTTAATGCATGACGTACCTGGTACGTCAGTTGTCATTAAGGGGTTTGTACATATGAGCATGGGTGTGCAATCATTCATTTCTACTTGTGCACTGATTTGTTTCCCTCATGGTTGATCCTAACAATATGTGAAAAACACTTTAAAACTTAATTTAAAACCTATACTCGTTTGAGCAAAATATTTGGGGAAAATATGCTATGAGATTCAGTTTATTCTAATAACGTTTACAAAAAAACCCTCTCTGCTGAGCTTTAAGAAGACATAAGAATTTTCCTTAAAGGGATACTGAACCCAAATCTTTTCTTTCGTGATTCACATAGAGGGGCCTATCTATCAAGCTCCGAATGGAGCTTGAGACCCCGTGTTTCTGGCGAGCCTGCAGGCTCACCAGAAACAGCAGTTGCGAAGCAGCGGTCTAAAGACTGCTGCTCCATAACCCTGTCCGCCTGCTCTGATGAGGCGGACAGGAATCGCCACAATTCAACCCGATCGAGTATGATCGGTTTGATTGACACCTCCCTGCTGGCGGCGATTGGCCGCGAGTCTGCAGGGAGTGGCGTTGCACCAGCAGCTCTTGTGAACTACTGGTGCAATGCTGACTACGGAGAGCATATTGCTCTCCGCATTCAGCGATGTCTGTCAGACCTGATCCGCACTGTCGGATCAAGTGCGACAGACATTTGATAATCGACTTGACCTGTGTTTACAACCTTTCGCACAGAGTTGCACTAGGAGGCGCCCTCTTTTTGTGATTTTTTTCACAGATTACATTTCCATTTAATAATTTGGACTTAGAGTATGCAATTTTAAGCAACTTTATAATTTACTCCTATTATCAATTTTTCTTTGTTCTTTGATAAAGAAAGTCCAGACCCTGGACAGCACTTGTTTATTGTTGGATGAATTTATCCACCAATCAGCAAGAACAACCCAGGTTGTTCATCAAAAATGGGCTGGCATCTAAACTCACATTTTTTATTTTCAAATTAAGATACCAAGAGAATGAAGAACATTTGCTAATAGCAGTAAATTAGAAAGTTGCTTAAAATTGCATGATCTATCTGAATCACAAAAGAAAAACTTTGGTTTCAGTGTCCCTGTAATATAGATCCTGAATACTTAGGGCTAGATTACAAGTGGAGCGCTACATTGTTAGATTTACAAGTAGCTGGTTATTGCTACAGTGAGCTTGCGGTAGCAATTAGCACTTATAAAATTAACCAAAGCAACATCTTTATTTTTTAATAAAATAACTGCACTAGTCAGTATTTTAGGGCTAAAGTTGGTGGGAGTGGGGTGATAGAAAATAATCGCCACTGAAAAGTGCCTTTACATTGCAGTCTATGGGAACTGTGTGTTCCCATAGGCCGCAATGTAAATATATATCTATATGATTATATACATATATATTTATGAGTTGATATGTGTATATACACATATTAATATTCATAATCATAAACATATATTTAAAAATGTGCTGCCATCGCTGCACTACTTACCACCTTTTTATGAGCGTGATGCTCGCGTTCGCATTGCGCCTTACTTGTAATGGTGTGCTGGTATTACACAGTGGAACGCTAATATTTGTTTTTTAACAGTATCCTGGCTTCTACATCTTGGCTAGTTGGTAACAGTAAATTAGTAACAATAATATGCTAAAGATGGAAGAAACCAGAAGGTGATCATTCTGAGGCAAGGGAGCAAATTAAGCAAATTATATTCTTATGCTAATCCCACAACTACAATGCCAAGGCACAATATAGTAACACATCTTTAAAGTATTGGTTTATCCTTTTGTGCACAGTGAACAAGGGATCTATAGATTGATTCCCATATTTCCCTAAGGGCAGTAAGTCTTAAGGTGATTTTTTATTATTATCAAAAGTTGCACAAAACACATACAAATTACATATAAAAGTAAAGTTACACTCATAACAACACCATTCAATAAAGTTTAGTAAAAAATTGCAATAGAAAGTTATAAGGGTTTAAAGATATGAGATCTTAGGTGTTTGGAAAAAAAAGTCAAAGGGCTTTAACATAGAGATACATACATATACATGTCTAAATATGTATGCATGTATGTATGTATGTATGTGTATATATATATATATATATATATATATATAGTCATGGCCAAAATATTGGCACCCCTGCAATTCTGTCAGTTAATGCACTACTTCGCCCAGAAATTTGTTGCAATTACAAATGTTTAGCAATTATCATGTTTATTTATTTTGTTTGTATTGGTATAATGCAGAAAAGTGAAGAAAAAAAAACCCAAATCTGACACATTACATGTAAACAACTCCCAAAATGGACTGAAGAAAACTTTTGGCACCTTCAATTTAATATTTGGTATCACACCCCTTGGGAAAAATCTTCTTTCGCCAACTGCTCCAGGTCTCTTAGATTGGAAGAGTTCCTTTTCTTAACTGCTATTTTTAGATCTCTCCACAGGTGTTCTATTGGATTGATATTTGGGGGCCGATTTATCATTTGTCTGGCAGGGGGTGCCAATCAACTCAATCGTTTAAGATCAGGCAGATTAATTTTCTGCAGCCTCAGAGGTTGCAGACAAGTTAAGGAGCAGCAGTCTTAAGACCGCTGCTTCTTAACTCCTGTTTCCGACAAGTCTGAAGGCTTGCATGGAAACAGGGGTATTTGGCTCCATTCGGGCCATCATAAAATGGCCCCCTGGACTCATTACTGGCCAGTTCAGTACTCTCCAGTGCTTTGTCTTAAACCATTTCTGGGTGCTTTTTGAAGTGTGCTTTGGGTCATTGTCCTGCTGTAAGATCCATGACCTCTGACAGAGACCCAACTTTCTGACACTGGGCCCTACATTGCACCACAGAATTCTTTGGTAGTCTTCAGATTTCATAATGCCATGCACACAGTCAAGACATCCAGTGCCTGAAGCAGCAAAGCAATCCCAAAACATCAGTGAACCTCCACCATGTTTGACTGTAGGGACAGTATTCATTTCTTTAGAAGCCTCATTTCTTTTTCTGAAAACAGTAGAATGATGGGCTTTACCAAAAAGCTGTAATTTTGTTTCGTCTGTCCACAGCACATTCTCCCAAAGGATTTTGGCTTCCTCAGGTAAGTATTGACAAACTCCAATCTGGCTTTTTTATGTTTCTGTGTCAGTAGTGGAGTCTCCTACCATAGCGTCCCTTTTCATTCAGATGGCTAGCTGACACATTTGTACCCTGTGCCTGAAGGTCAGCTTGAATTTGTCTGGAAGTTGATTAAGGTTCTTTATCCACCATTCGTACAATCCTTCATTGCAATCTTTGATAAATGTGTCTCTTTTGTCTACGTCCAGGGAGAATAGCTACAGTGCCAAGGGCTGTAAACTTCTTGCCAATGTTGCACACAGTGGACGCAGAAACATTAAGATCTCTGAAGATGGACTTGTAACCTTGAGATTGTCCATGCTTTTCCACAAATTTTGTTCTCAAATCGTCAGATAATTATTTGCTGCTCTTTCTCTTCTCCATGCTCAGTGTGGCACACAGAGACACACAACAGAAAGGTTGAGTCAATTTTTCACCATTTTAACTGGTTGCTGGTGTGATTTCTATATTGTCAGCACCTGTTAATTGATACAGGTGAGTTTAATTACAAATTACAAGGGAATTATGTACAACCAGAATATTCCCATAGGGGGCGCTTCCTGATAGAGTCCTCTAGCATATATTCAAGAGATACATAAGTAACACAACAGCAAACACAGTGTGATACATATGTAAGAAGTACTTAAAATCCAACAGAAGGCCGCACTCTGTCAAAGGGTGGTCAGTCCCTAATGATTTTTGATCTGAAAAAAAGATACAGAGGCACCAATATGGCCTAGTAACGTCTGCACAGGTGATTCTCCAGCCAAATTGTGAAATGGTCTTCACATAGGTGAAGCACCCAGTGGTGCAGATGATGCAGACTGGATCAGTTAGCAGTGGTCCAGCTCACTGTGTGCCAGTGTGTAAAGCACTTTGGAATAATCAACAGCAATGCAAATCTCAGTGCCTATAAATAAAAAAACACACAGCTCCCATTGCCTGGTACAGTTTGAACACTCAGTAGGTAACAGTTATCGGTCAGACTTATAATCAGGAGCACATCTCCAGGTGCAGTAAGGGCAAGATGGGACCTCTCAGTCACCCAGTAGACTGTGCTCAGGCATTGAAGGAATCCAATCACCAGCCAAACAATGTGCCAGAAAAATATCCCCAGGAAAAAAGCAAGTATTGTTAAAACAATATTTATTGAAGCAAAGCAATGCATGTCTCGTTCCTTCTAGGCTGTTTCTTCAGGCTATACAAAAAATAAAATGATACACTTGCTATGTAGACTCTTAAAACACCTGTAATAGGTTAATTGGCACCAACCCCACCCCCTTCCTAGCTAAAACGTATTTCTAAATGGATATGTAACAAGCCCATATAGTTGAGCTGAATACATGAGTCCATCTAGTAGGGTAATCTCTGTGCAGTTCATATTGACATAAGAATCTATTGGTACTAAAGCCATATTTTGAAATGTTGTAACGTAATGGGACTGCCCTCTATTTATACACTAAACCATATCTAAATAAGTCAGTAAAAATGTCTATTAGTCTTAGTCTAAAATGGTATCTGGGGTCCCAAGTTAATGCATACAGGAACAGCATCAAACCCAATGTGAAAAGTAGAAGTGATCTCATCTGCCACAGTTTTCCTGTAGATAGTGGTGATTGGATGATCATATACACATACGTTGTCTTCATTGGACTAATACATACACACACCTTTTTGATGAAACTGTCAGCTTCTCTGGGGTTGCGGATTGTTATTTACTATCTCTCAGAGCGGCCAGTAAAAGTCAGATCGCTTCTACTTTTCACATTGGGTTTCATGCCGTTTCTATATGTTTTAACTTGGGACCCCAGATACCATTTTAGACTAAGACTAATAGACGTGTCTACTGACTTATTTAGATATGGTTTAGTGAATAAATAGAGGGCAATCCCATTACGTTACAACATTTGAAAATATGGCTTTAGTACCATTATATTCTTATGTCAATATGTACTGCACAGGGATTAACCCACTAGATGGACTCATGTATTCAGCTCAACTATATAGGCTTGTTCCCTTAGTGATATTTCTAAACAAATTATATTTCAACTGTGTGGAAATCAGGAGGTGGGTGTGGACCTACATATCCATTTAGAAGTACATTTTAGCTAGGAAGGGGGTGGGGTTGGTGCCAATTAATCTATTACAGGTTTTTTAAGAGTGTATATAGCAAGTGTATCATATTTTTTTTTTGTATAGCCTGAAGAAAAAGCCTAGAAGGGCTGAGAAACGCATTGCTTTGTTTTAATAAATATTGTTTTAACAATATACTTGCTGTTTTCCTGGGAACTTTTTTCTGGCACATTGTTTGTCTGGTGATTGGATTCTTCAACACCTGAGCACAGTCTACTGGGTGACTGAGAGGTCCCAGCTTGCCCTTACTGCACCTAGAGGTGCGCTCCTGATTGTAAGTCTGACCGATAACTGTTACCTACTGAGTGTTCAAACTGTACTAGACTATGGGAGCTGTGTGTTTTTTATTTATAGGCACTGAGATTTGCATTGCTGTTGATTATTCCAAAGTGCTTTACACGCTGGCACACAGTGAGCTGGACCACTGCTAACTGATCCAGTCTGCGTCATCTACACCACTAGGTGCTTCACCTATGTGAGTACCATTTCACATTTTGGTTGGAGAATCACCTGTACAGATGTTACTAGACCATATTGGCGCCTCTGTATCTTCTTTTTTTTTTTTTCAATTACAGGAGCATTACAAACTTGGAATGCAAATATTTCTTACAATTTTTAGAAGGTAAATACTTATCAGGAAAGGGTTGGAACTTCCTGATAAGTATTTGATGAATGATGAATGATGAATGAGTGGGAGATTGCTAGAACCAACTGTTTATTTAGTTTAGACAAATGCATATGAGCTCAGTCCTCTGTGTATAATCTAAGATAAACTATTGCTGAGATACAAACGCTGCAAAGTGCTTCTTATCCAAACGCTTGGGCTGAACTAAGTTTGGAAAATGGAACAACATATTGCTCTAATTATGATAAATTAAAGTCTCTATCAAAATAATAGGAAGCATTATAAAGACACTATTTATGCTATAAATAGTCATCTATTATTTATGACTAACTGATGCCTTGGTAGACAATAGGAAAATTACAAACATTCATTTTCCATTATTGTGGTTTTTATGTTTATAAGGGATTGGTTATGTGAACTATTTTGTGTTATTTAATCCTGTTGTATATAATTTATTGTATAGGATATGTGCGCAGCATAATTGACTTTGATTAAATGGAATATCATAGGCCTAGATTTAGAGTTTGGCGGTAACGCTGGTTTTTACCGCCCGCTGGTATTTGGAGTCAGTCAGGAAAGGGTCTAACGCTCACTTTGCAGCCGCGACTTTTCCATACCGCAGATCCCCCTACGCCATTTGCATATCCTATCTTTTCAATGGGATCTTTCTAACGCCAGTATTTAGAGTCGTGGCTGAAGTGAGCATTAGAAATCTAACGACAAAACTCCAGCCGTAGAAAAAAGTCAGGAGTTAAGAGCTTTCTGGGCTAACGCCGGTTTATAAAGCTCTTAACTACTGTGCTCTAGAGTACACTAACACCCATAAACTACCTATGTACCCCTAAACCGAGGTCCCCCCACATCGCCGCCACTCTATTAAAAATTTTTAACCCCTAATCTGCCGCTCCGTACACCGCCGCAACCTACATTATCCCTATGTACCCCTAATCTGCTGCCCCTAACACCGCTGACCCCTATATTATATGTATTAACCCCTAATCTGACACCCCTGCTATCGCTGACCCCTGCATATTATTATTAACCCCTAATCTGCCGCTCCGTACACCGCCGCAACCTACGTTATCCCTATGTACCCCTAATCTGCTGCCCCTAACACCGCCGACCCCATATTATATTTATTAACCCCTAATCTGCCCCCCACAACGTCGCCGCCAGCTACCTACAATAATTAACCCCTAATCTGCCGACCGGATCTCGCCGCTACTCTAATAAATGGATTAACCCCTAAATCTAAGTCTAACCCTAACACTAACACCCCCCTAAATTAAATATAATTTAAATCTAACAAAATAAATTAACTCTTATTATATAAATTATTCCTATTTAAAGCTAAATACTTACCTGTAAAATAAATCCTAATATAGCTATAATATAAATTATAATTATATTGTAGCTATTTTAGGATTTATATTTATTTTACAGGCAACTTTGTAATTATTTTAAACAGGTACAATAGCTATTAAATAGTTAATAACTATTTAATAGCTAAAATAGTTAAAATAATTACAAAATTACCTGTAAAATAAATTCTAACCTAAGTTACAATTAAACCTAACACTACACTATCAATAAATAAATTAAATAAACTATCTGCAATTACGTACAATTAAATCTAACACTACACTATCAATAAATTAATTAAATACAATACCTACAAATAAGTACAATGAAATAAACTAACTAAAGTACAAAAAATAAAAAAGAACTAAGTTACAAAAAAATAAAAAAAATATTTACAAACATTAGAAAAATATTACAACAATTTTAAACTAATTACACCTACTCTAAGCCCCCTAATAAAATAACAAAGACCCCCAAAATAAAAAAATGCCCTACCCTATTCTAAATTAAAAAAGTTCAAAGCTCTTTTACCTTACCAGCCCTGAAAAGGGCCATTTGCGGGGCATGCCCCAAATAATTCAGCTCTTTTGCCTGTAAAAAAAAACATACAATGCCCCCCCCCAACATTACAACCCACCACCCACATACCCCTAATCTAACCCAAACCCCCCTTAAATAAACCTAACACTAAGCCACTGAAGATCTTCCTACCTTATCTTCACCATGCCAGGTTCACCGATGCATTGAAGCCCTTTGCAGTCAAGTAGCTGAAAACATGTAAAAGCATATTTATGCAATATTCATATTTAACAAGCTAGTTAACCATGTATTTACTGTTATTATTTAATATTCCAATGTTATTCACATAGGGGAATATGTACTAAGTGTTTTTAAATAGATATTCCTATATATATATATATATATATATATATATATATATATATATATATATATATATATATATATATATATATATATATATATTATATATATTTTTTATATATATATATATATATGTATGTATATATATATATATATATATATATATATATATATATATATATATATATATATATATATATATATATATATACAAATAGTAAACAATCAGCACTTGAAGGGTATGAGATATCTGTTTGTCTATATATATAATCCCATCTATTATCCAGATTATATATGTGTATATTAGACTACTACAATTTCTGTAACCAACAGTCTCATGTATATAAAGATGGTTAGTCTATGGAAATATAAAAGTTCCTTATAATCCACAGTACAGGTTCCCGTGTGCTTTGAATGTATGGCAGCCCGTCTGGAAATAAAGGTGATCCCCCGCTGGGTGAGGTTCCTCTTGTTTATCTGAAAAGTAGGTGACAAAACAGGCGCACAGGGCACACTTCGTGTAATACGTTCTGGTATTGAAAAACAGAAAAAATGTGAAAAATCCACGCTCACCTGGTGTATCTTCACAGTATGAGGTATTTAAAGAGCCTTAGTGTTAGTGAATTCTTCCTCCTCTTGCTTCTCTGTTTCTCAACGATCCTAGGATGCTTGTGGATATTTCCCCTATTGCTAGGGAACTTTGTAGGATCAAAGTAGATGATATTTGAAGGATAGGGGATGGGGAAGACCAATGTGTTTTTATCACATAAATACTACTAACACAATAAAAAATTAACACCAGATTTATTATTAAATATATAGTATAGTAAAACACCTATTGCTCAAATAGGCACAAATAACAAGATAACAATAGTCTTACAAGAGTAGAGAGCCGTAGTCGGTATTGGTAACAGGATCCTGTGTATGGACCTTACAAACCAGGTAATGGCTAAATTGCTCTCCACAAATTAAAATATAAAGCAATGGAGCACTAAAGGAATATCGCTAGACCGCTGCACTGTGTTTCAATTGTGCAGCAGTCTGTTCCTTATGCAGCTCCGTGTGAAAACTCCTGTGTGTAGTGCTGATGTTTGGTGGAGCCCCCCGCCAAACGTCCACAAGCACCCTAGGATCGTGGAGAAACAGAGAAGCAAGAGGAGGAAGACTTCACTAACACTAAGGCTCTTTAAATACCTCATACTGTGAGGATACACCAGGTGAGCATGGATTTTTCACATTTTTCTGTTTGTCAATACCAGAACGTATTACACGAAGTGTGCCCTGTGCGCCTGGTTTGTTACCTACTTTTCATATATATATATATGTAATGCAATAGAGCACACTCTCACTTCCAATGTCCATTAGTGCCAGCAGGTAAATATACAGGATGAAGGAAGGCACTCACTGGTCTTTTGATCAAAATAGTTTATTTAATCAAGGGTGACGTTTCGGGGACACACTCCCCTTCCTCAGAGAAACACAAACCATCAATGACTGCAAAAAGTTCCAGTCAGCACACATCAGGCGGGTTAAGTTACCCCATACTGGTGAGGGGCTATTTTCACCCTACATTTGGGTGCTTGCCAAGGCGTCTGGCCGACATGATTCCTTAACTGGAACTTTTTGCAGAATGCCAAGCGCAACCATTGGCAACCATTCACCCTGTCTTTGTCGGCTGAATGACGTCATCATACTGAGCCGGGTGGTGTGTGCGCTAGACACTAGTAACGACATTCCGGATTTGATAAACTAAAGGTATCCAAACCTCACCTTACATTAGTATTGCCATATGTATATATTATAGTTACTGTTTGCTACACGGGTAGTGATGGCTAAGTAGTTTTGCATGATGTCACCATTTCTGACCATGTTTACCCCGTTGTTTGAGTATTGTATGCCTGATATCTGTATTAGACTGAGTGATTTGTATAATGCGTGTTATGTCTATTTGACCATGTTTTGCCCCAATGATGACTGTTTTTAGTCATTTCTTGATCTGGGTCCATTAGGCTGGCTTTGTAAAACGAACACAGTGCACAATATATAAATGTACACAGTGTATAAAAGTGCACATTACACAACACTACATTTATAAATATAAATAAAATGTGTTAGGGGACACACTGGTATCTATAACACAAGTAGATTCTTATTAGTTTCTTGCACTTGTTATGTATTTTATATTTCACTATGTCACCTGTACCAGCATGTCTTGTATGTGCTTTCTTTGTATACTCACTACATGTATCTGATTTGGAGTTTGGCGTTAGCCGTGAAAACCAGCGTTAGAGGCTCCTAACGCTGGTTTTAGGCTAACTCCGGTATTTGGAGTCACTCAAAATAGGGTCTAACGCTCACTTTTCAGCCGCGACTTTTCCATACCGCAGATCCCCTTACGTCAATTGCGTATCCTATCTTTTCAATGGGATCTTTCTAACTCTGGTATTTAGAGTCGTGGCTGAAGTGAGCGTTAGACATCTAACGACAAAACTCCAGCCGCAGGAAAAAAGTCAGTAGTTAAGAGCTTTCTGGGCTAACGCCGGTTCATAAAGCTCTTAACTACTGTACTCTAAAGTACACTAACACCCATAAACTACCTATGTACCCCTAAACTGAGGCCCCCCCCACATCACTGCCACTCGATTAAATTTTTTTAACCCCTAATCTGCCGACCGCCACCTACGTTATACTTATGTACCCCTAATCTGCTGCCCCTAACACCGCCGACCCCTGTATTATATTTATTAACCCCTAATCTGCCCCCCACAACGTCGCCGCCAGCTACTTACAATAATTAACCCCTAATCTGTCGACCGCAAAGCGCCACCACCTACATTATAGCTATGTACCCCTAATCTGCTGCCCCTAACACCGCCGACCCCTATATTATATTTATTAACACCTAATCTGCCCCCCCACAATGTCGCCTCCACCTGCCTACACTTATTAACCCCTAATCTGCCGAGCGGACCGCACCGCTACTATTATAAAGTTATTAACCCCTAATCCGCCTCACTAACCCTATAATAAATAGTATTAACCCCTAATCTGCCCTCCCTAACATCGCCAACACCTAACTTCAATTATTAACCCCTAATCTGCCGACCGGATTTCACCGCTATTCAAATAAATGTATTAACCCCTAAAGCTAAGTCTAACCCTAACACTAACACCCCCCTAAATTAAATATAATTTACATCTAACGAAATTAATTAACTCTTATTAAATAAATTATTCCTATTTAAAGCTAAATACTTACCTGTAAAATAAACCCTAATATAGCTACAATATAACGAATAATTACATTGTAGCTATTTTAGGATTAATATTTATTTTACAGGCAACTTTGTAATTATTTTAACCAGGTACAATAGCTATTTAATAGTTAAGAACTATTTAATAGCTAAAATAGTTAAAATAATTACAAATTTACCTGTAAAATAAATCCTAACCTAAGTTACAATTAAACCTACCACTACACTATCAATAAATTAATTAAATAAAATACCTATAATTCAGCTCTTTTGCCTGTAAAAACATACAATACCCCCCCCCCCCAACATTACAATCCGATTGGCTGATCCAATCAGCCAATCAGATTGAGCTCGCATTCTATTGGCTGATTGGAACAGCCAATAGAATGCAAGCTCAATCCGATTGGCTGATCGAATCAGCCAATCGGATTGAACTTGATTCTGATTGGCTGATTCCATCAGCCAATCAGAATATTCCTACCTTAATTCCGATTGGCTGATAGAATCCTATCAGCCAATCGGAATTCGAGGGACGCCATCTTGGATGACGTCCCTTAAAGGAACCGTCATTCGGCTAGTAGGCATCGGGAGAAGAGGATGTTCCGCGTCGGAGGTCTGCAAGATGGATCCGGAAGAAAGAAGATTGAAGATGCCGTTGATAGAAGACTTCATCCGGATCATGGACCTCTTCAGCTCCCGCTTGGATGAAGACTTCATCCGGATCATGGACCTCTTCAGCTCCCGCTTGGATGAAGACTTCAGCCGGATCATGGACCTCTTCAGCCCCCCCGCTTGGGCTTGGATCAGGACATCAGAGGAGCTCTTCAGGACGGATCGGGGAACCTGGTAGGGTGAAGACAAGGTAGGAAGATCTTCAGGGGCTTAGTGTTAGGTTTATTTAAGGGAGGTTTGGGTTAGATTAGGGGTATGTGGGTGGTGGGTTGTAATGTGGGGGGGGGGTTTGTATCTTTTTTTTTACAGGCAAAAGAGCTGAATTTCTTGGGGCATGCCCCGCAAAGGGCCCTGTTCAGGGCTGGTAAGGTAAAAGAGCTTTGAAATGTAGTAATTTAGAATAGGGTAGGGCATTTTGTTATTTTGGGGGTCTTTGTTATTTTATTAGGGGGCTTAGAGTAGGTGTAATTAGTTTAAAATTGTTGTAATATTTTTCTTATGTTTGTAAATATTTTTTTATTTTTTGTAACTTAGTTCTTTTTTATTTTTTGTACTTTAGATAGTTTATTTCATTGTAGTTATTTGTAGGAATTGTATTTAATTTATTTATTGATAGTGTAGTGTTAGGTTTAATTGTAGATAATTGTAGGTATTTTATTTAATTAATTTAATGATAGTATAGTGTTAGGTTTAATTGTAACTTAGGTTAGGATTTATTTTACAGGTAATTTTGTTATTATTTTAACTAGGTAACTATTAAATAGTTCTTAACTATTTAATAGCTATTGTACCTGGTTAAAATAATTACAAAGTTGCCTGTAAAATAAATATTAATCCTAAAATAGCTACAATGTAATTATAATTTATATTGTAGCTATATTAGGATTTATTTTACAGGTAAGTATTTAGCTTTAAATAGGAATACTTTATTTAATAAGAGTTAATTAATTTCGTTAGATTAAAATTATATTTAACTTAGGGGGGTGTTAGTGTTAGGGTTAGACTTAGCTTTAGGGGTTAATACATTTATTAGAATAGCGGTGAGCTCCGGTCGGCAGATTAGGGGTTAATAATTGAAGTTAGGTGTCGGCGATGTTAGGGAGGGCAGATTAGGGGTTAATACTATTTATTATAGGGTTAGTGATGCGGATTAGGTGTTAATAACTTTATTATAGTAGCGCTCAGGTCCGCTCGGCAGATTAGGGGTTAATAAGTGTAGGCAGGTGGAGGCGACATTGAGGGGGGCAGATTAGGGGTTAATAAATATAATATAGGGGTCGGCGGTGTTAGGGGCAGCAGATTAGGGGTACATAAGGATAATGTAAGTAGCGGCGGTTTACGGAGCGGCAGATTAGGGGTTAAAAATAATATGCAGGGGTCAGCGATAGCGGGGACGGCAGATTAGGGGTTAATAAGTGTAAGGCTAGGGGTGTTTAGACTCGGGGTACATGTTAGGGTGTTAGGTGCAGACGTAGGAAGTGTTTCCCCATAGCAAACAATGGGGCTGCGTTAGGAGCTGAACGCGGCTTTTTTGCAGGTGTTAGGTTTTTTTTCAGCTCAAACAGCCCCATTGTTTCCTATGGGGGAATCGTGCACGAGCACGTTTTTGAGGCTGGCCGCTTGCGTAAGCAACTCTGGTATCGAGAGTTGAAGCTGCGTTAAAAATGCTCTACGCTCCTTTTTTGGAGCCTAACGCAGCCTTTTTGTGGACTCTCAATACCAGAGTTATTTTTATGGTGCGGCCAGAAAAAAGCCGGCATTAGCTACGCGGGTCGTTACCGACAAAACTCTAAATCTAGGCCTAAGAATGTACTGCTTTTATAATGAGCAGCTGATAACATTTGTATTATTGTGGAATTCACTAAGGATTTCTTTGTTGTTGAGGATCACTATAGCAACCATTTTGGTACAATTTTCACTGGGTGAGGGGTTTGTTTGTTTGTTTGGCTATATAATTTCATTCATTGATAGTTTGTGTTTGTCTGAGGAAGGGGAGTGTGTCCCCGAAACGTCACACTTGATTAAATAAACTTTTTTGATCAAAAGACCAGTGAGTGCCTTCCTTTATCCTGTGTGTATATATATATATATATATATATATATATATATATATATATATATATATATATATATATATATATATATATATATATATATATATATAATATATATATATATATATATATATATATATATATATATATATATATATATATATATATATATATATATATATATATGTATCTATACCTATATATATATATTAAAATAAAAAGAATATATATATATATATATATATATATATATATATATATATATATATATATGACTAAGATCCCAATTTTATTTAAAAACAATAGTTGTCTCTTGATGTTTGCTGGCAATTTTTTGCAGCAGTTCAAAAAATATGTTGTGCTTTTGAAAATGGATGTGCGCCAATACCTTTTTGTTTGTGTAATTACTGGGTCATATTGGCAGCACTCCAAAAGATGTGTATATAAACTTTTTGTAAGGTGTGCTAAACCAAATTTTGTATTTGTATTAAAACATAATCATGGAGACTGACCATCTCCCATTGGTTAAAGCACCCCACCCAAGCTCAGGTGTGTAATAGAGTTGTGAATATTAAGCCAGGGAGTCTCATTCTATTATGAAGAGTAAAAGCAGGAATGATTCAGCCCTCTGTGGCAAAGGACTGTAGTGTTAGGACCAGTCTATATTAGGGCACCTTGTAAGTTGTAACTGCCTAAGCAAAATATGCCCATATTGTGTGACTAAGATCCCAATTTTATTTAAAAAGAATAGTTGTCTCTTGATGTTTGCAGGCAATTTTTTGCAGCAATTCAAAAATTATGTTGTGCTTTTGAAAATGGATGTGCACCAATACCTTAATGCGTTAGCGATATTCAAAGTTTGGCTTTTTGCATGCATTGGGTTAGTGCTTGTGTAAAAAGATTTACTTTCAACATGTAATACCTGTGTTAACACGACCAACGCAATGCAAAATCTCCACCTAGCAAAGTACCGCTCAACTCATAATTTAACCCATTTTTAAGCAGGTATAAAGTAATAAATTAAATATTAAAGGGACACTGAACCCAAATGTTTTCTTTCGTGATTCAGATAGAGCATGACATTTTAAACAACTTTCTAATTTACTCCTATTATCAAATTTTCTTCATTCTCTTGGTATCTTTATTTGAAATGCAAGAATGTAAGTTTAGATGCCGGCCCATTTTTGGTGAACAACCTGGATTGTTCTTGCTGATTGGTGGATAAATTCATCCACCAATATAAAAGTGCTGTCCAGAGTACTGAACCAAACAAAAAGTTTAGATGCCTTCTTTTTCAAATAAAGATTGCAATAGAATGAAGAAAAATTCATAATAGGAGTAAATTATAAAGTTGCTTAAAATGTCATGCTCTATCTGAATCACGAAAGAAAACATTTGGGTTCAGTGTCCCTTTAAGTATTTATGTTGTCTGCTTTTCCAGTAATTGTTTTTGCAAATTAACCTTTTTCCCACTCTACAGAAGGACTGGGGTATACTGCAGTTTGTCTGAACTTTTATGCACACCGGAAATTGCTATAAAGGGATTTTTTTAGAGCAAGGCAGACATTTGTTCACATTTTGGCTCTGATTATTCACAACAAGGGTGTCATGGGAATACAGTTTTAACTGGTGTACCTTAAATTGGTCTGAATTTAAAAATTCCGCCCTTTAAAACATTTAAGCCCTGATTATAAATTGGGAGCTGTTGACAGAAGGGAGTGCGCTATCCATATTGCAATGTTACAAGTTAATGATAAAACAAGATTTTCCAGAGATTGTATATAAAACACATGTAAAATATATAAAAATAAAGTATTAATTTGTTACCCTCTATCTATTTGTATCGATATATACTGTATATATATATATATATATATATATATATATATATATATTTTACAAAATCATTTCGATACTGTGCGAAGAACAATATTTCTTCTTTTCTTAAGTCATATTCAGCCTAGCAAACATTCTGGTTAGGGTTCAAACGAAAGCTAGGACCATAACTTTGTAATGTGCCCCCTAAAACCCTATGAGGGATTTAGCGTGGCCGTATTATCTGACCTGCAGATGTTAGTGGACCGATGCATTACCTTTTTACTTTTACCTTGTAATATGCATGAAAAAGACTGTTATTTATTTAACTTGAGTGGTATTAGCGATCAATATCCCTAATATTTTTGTGCTCCACTTGTAATTTAGGCCCTTGCTTTGGAAGCAGATTCTTGCAATGTGCTGCTAAATTGCTGAAATATACTAGACATACTTAGTACTATTATGCCAATGTAAATAGTTTGCTTATTATAGCACAACAAGATAAGAACAAATAAGTATGTTTTGCTCCTTCTCATTTGTAAAACTGTCTTACGGCTAGATTTAGAGTTTTGTCGGTAACGACCCACGTAGCTAACGCTGGCTTTTTTCTGGCCACACCTTTAAAATAACTCTGGTATTGAGAGTCCACAGAATGGCTGCGTTAGGCTCCAAAAAAGGAGCGTACAGCATATTTAACGCAACTGCAACTCTCGATACCAGAGTTGCTTACGGAAGCGGCCAGCTTCAAAAACGTGCTCGTGCACGATTCCCCCATAGGAAACAATGGGGCTGTTTGAGCTGAAAAAAACCTAACATCTGCAAAAAAGCCGCGTTCAGCTCCTAACGCAGCCCCATTGTTTCCTATGGGGAAACACTTCCTACGTCTGCACCTAACACTCTAACATGTACCCCGAGTCTAAAGACCCCTAACCTTACACTTATTAACCCCTAATCTGTCGCCCCCGCTATCGCTGACCCCTGCATATTATTATTAACCCCTAATCTGCCGCTCCGTAAACCGCCGCTACTTACATTATCCCTATGTACCCCTAATCTGCTGCCCCTAACATCGCCGACTCCTATATTATATTTATTAACCCCTAATCTGCCCCCCACAACGTCGCCTCCACTTGCCTACACTTATTAACCCCTAATCTGCCGACCGGACCGCACCGCTATTATAATAAAGTTATTAACCCCTAATCCGCCTCACTAACCCTATAATAAATAGTATTAACCCCTAATCTGCCCTCCCTAACATCGCCGACACCTAACTTCAAACATTAACCCCTAATCTGCCGACTGGAGCTCACCGCTATTCTAATAAATGTATTAACCCTAAAGCTAAGTCTAACCCTAACACTAACACCCCCCTAACTTAAATATAATTTAAATCTAACTAAATTAATTAACTCTTATTAAATAAATTATTCCTATTTAAAGCTAAATACTTACCTGTAAAATAAATCCTAATATAGCTACAATATAAATTATAATTATATTATAGCTATTTTAGGATTTATATTTATTTTACAGGTAACTTTGTATTTATTTTAACCAGGTACACTAGCTATTAAATAGTTAAGAACTATTTAATAGCTAAAATAGTTAAAATAATTACAAATTTACCTGTAAAATAAATCCTAACCTAAGTTACAATTAAACCTAACACTACACTATCAATAAATAATTAAATAAAATACCTACAATTACCTACAATTAAACCTAACACTACACTATCAATAAATTAATTAAATACAATATCTACAAATAAACACAATTAAATAAACTAACTAAAGTACAAAAAATAAAAAAGAACTAAGTTACAAAAAAAATAAAAATATTTACAAACATTAGAAAAATATTACAACAATTTTAAACTAATTACACCTACTCTAAGCCCCCTAATAAAATAACAAAGCCCCCCAAAATAAAAAAATGCCCTACCCTATTCTAAATTACAAAAGTTCAAAGCTCTTTTACCTTACCAGCCCTGAACATTGCCCTTTGCGGGGCATGCCCCAAGAAATTCAGCTCTTTTGCCTGTAAGAAAACACATACAATACCCCCCCCCAACATTTACAACCCACCACCCACATACCCCTAATCTAACCCAAACCCCCCTTAAATAAACCTAACACTAAGCCCCTGAAGATCTTCCTACCTTATCTTCACCATACCAGGTTCACCGATCCGTCCTCGGAAGTCTTGATCCAAGCCTCGGAAGTGTTGATCCAAGCCCAAGCGGGGGGCTGAAGAGTGACGTCCATCCTCGGGCTGAAGTCTGGATCCAAGCGGCGACTGAAGAAATCCATCCTCGGGCTGAAGTCGGAAGTCCATCATCTGGATGAAGTCTTCTATCAAGCCGCATCTTCAATCTTCTTTCTTCTGGAGAGAAGCGGAACCATCTTCTACCAAGCCGACGTGGAACATCCTCTTCAACCGACGACTAGACGACGAATGACAGTTCCTTTAAATGACGTCATCCAAGATGGCGTCCCTCGAATTCCGATTGGCTGATAGGATTCTATCAGCCAATCGGAATTAAGGTAGGAATATTCTGATTGGCTGATGGAATCAGCCAATCAGAATCAAGTTCAATCCGATTGGCTGATTCAATCAGCCAACCAGATTGAGCTCGCATTCTATTGGCTGTTCCGATCAGCCAATATAATGCGAGCTCAATCTGATTGGCTGATTGAATCAGCCAATCGGATTGAACTTGATTCTGATTGGCTGATTCCATCAGCCAACCGGAATTTTCCTACCTTAATTCGGATTGGCTGATAGAATCCTATCAGCCAATCGGAATTTGAGGGACGCCATCTTGGATGACGTCCCTTAAAGGAACCGTCATTCATCGGGAAGTCGTTGTCGGAAGAAGATGGGTCCGCGGTGAAGGTCTTCAAGATGGAGCCGGTCCTCATCGGATGAAGATAGAAGATGCTGCTTGGAAGAAGATGGTTGCCGATCCGGATCTACTCTTCTTCCTGGATAGGATAAATACTTTGGACCCTCTTCTGGACTTCTTCAGCCGTCGGATGATGGATGTCTAGCCCCCTCTTGGGTTGGATGAAGATATCGGAGCCAGGACGGATCGGTGTGATACCCGGTGAGGTGAAGACAAGGTAGGAAGATCTTCAGGGGCTTAGTGTTAGGTTTATTTAAGGGGGGTTTGGGTTAGATTAGGGGTATGTGGGTGGTGGGTTGTAATGTTGGGGGGGGTATTGTATGTTTTTTTTTACAGGCAAAAGAGCTGAATTTCTTGGGGCATGCCCCGCAAAGGGCTCTGTTCAGGGCTGGTAAGGTAAAAGAGCTTTGAAATTTTGTAATTTAGAATAGGGTAGGGCATTTTTTTATTTTGGGGGGCTTTGTTATTTTATTAGTGGGCTTAGAGTAGGTGTAATTAGTTTAAAATTGTTGTAATATTTTTCTTATGTTTGTAAATATTTTTTTATTTTTTATAACTTAGTTCTTTTTTATTTTTTGTACTTTAGTTAGTTTATTTCATTGTAGTTACTTGTAGGTATTGTATTTAATTAATTTATTGATAGTGTAGTGTTAGGTTTAATTGTAACTTAGGTTAGTATTTATTTTACAGGTAATTTTGTAATTATTTTAACTATTTTAGCTATTAAATAGTTCTTAACTATTTAATAGCTATTGTACCTGGTTAAAATAAATACAAAGTTACCTGTAAAATAAATATTAATCCTAAAATAGCTATAATATAATTATAATTTATATTGTAGCTATATTAGGGTTTATTTTACAGGTAAGTATTTAGCTTTAAATAGGAATAATTTATTTAATAAGAGTTAATTTATTTTGTTAGATTTAAATTATATTTAACTTAGGGGGGTGTTAGTGTTAGGGTTAGATTTAGGGTTAATACATTTATTAGAATAGCGGTGAGCTCCAGTCGGCAGATTAGGGGTTAATGTTTGAAGTTAGGTGTCGGCGATGTTAGGGAGGGGAGATTAGGGGTTAATACTATTTATTATAGGGTTAGTGAGGCGGATTAGGGGTTAATAACTTTATTATAATAGCGGTGCGGTGCGGTCCGGTCGGCAGATTAGGGGTTAATAAGTGTAGGCAGGTGGAGGCGACGTTGAGGGGGGCAGGTTAGGGGTTAATAAATATAATATAGGGGTCGGCGGTGTTAGGGGCAGCAGATTAGGGGTACATAGCTATAATGTAGCTGGCGGCGGCGTGCGGACGGCAGATTAGGGGTTAATAAGTGTAGGTAGCTGGCAGCGACGTTGTGGGGGGCAGATTAGGGGTTAATAAATATAATATAGGGGTCGGTGGTGTTAGGGGCAGCAGATTAGGGGTACATAAGTATAACGTAGGTGGCGGTCGGCAGATTAGGGGTTAAAAAAATTTAATTGAGTGTCGGCGATGTGGGGGGGCCTCGGTTTAGGGGTACATAGGTAGTTTATGGGTGTTAGTGTACTTTAGGGCACAGTAGTTAAGAGCTATATAAACCGGTGTTAGCCCAGAAAGCTCTTAACTACTGACTTTTTTCTGAGGCTGGAGTTTTGTCGTTAGATTTCTAACGCTCACTTCAGCCACGACTCTAAATACCGGAGTTAGAAAGATCCCATTGAAAAGATAGGATACGCAATTGACGTAAGGGGATCTGCGGTATGAAAAAGTCGCGGCTGAAAAGTGAGCGTTAGACCCTTTTTTGACTGACTCCAAATACCGGCGGTAGCCTAAAACCAGCGTTAGGAGCCTCTAACGTTGGTTTTCACGGCTACCGCCAAACTCCAAATCTAGGCCTTAGTTTCTGTGGTGCAAGATAGTTACTTTTAGGTCACTATATAAACAGAGGACACAAAAAATAGACCTCCTTGCTCCTTATTACGTTCCTACTCAGGTGAGATGATCTTAAACAAACATCAAAAGCGTGTTGTATAAACATTGTAAAAATCAGGATCATATTATACATAAGAACTCATATAAACAGTATGCATCCAAGAAAGGTGTTAAAAACCCCTGTAAAATTAGATTTTACATTATGCTGAATAAATCTTCTTTAAACTTCAGGGATAACCTTATTTAATAAGAAGAGTAAATCTATGGTACACTTTAATTTAAAAAATGAACAATATGTCATAATTTGCAGGATTCTTTATATTTCTATTATGAAAAGTCTTGCAGCATTGGACAGTGGGGTGAACAGGGGTGTTTTGTGGGTATGTAAAAAGAACAGTGGTTTCCAAATGATCCTAATCAGAAACCCACAGTTTAAAGTTCAGGTTTAATGTTCGCTTTTGTTTTCTAACACCTAGATTTAGAGTTTTGTGGCCAAAGGGGTGCGTTAGCTAAGCGTCTTTTTTTTCTAGCGCTGCTTCTAAACAAAGCTGGTATTTAGAGTTCTCTGAAGGGTTGCGTTAGGCTCCAAAAAGGGAGCATACAGGCATATTTACCGCCACTTCTAATCTCAATACCAGCGTTGCTTACGGTAGTGGCTAGCTGGAAAAACGTGCTTGTGCACGATTCCCCCATAGGAAACAATGGGGCAGTTTGGGATGAAAAAAAAAACTAACACCTGCAAAAAAGCAGCGTTCAGCTCCTAATGCAGCCCCATTGTTTCCTATGGGGAAACACTTTCTAAGTCTGCACCTAACACCCTGATCAAGGAAAAATTAGAGACAGTCATAAAACTGTTAATAAGGCTAGAATACCAATGAGCTGGTAAGAAGGTGATATGAAATTAATTAATAATTATTATTTCACACCGTTGAAACTGTCTAATATATTTCTGCGGCAAAATTTCTTTTGTCCACGTTGTCTTTATATTAATGCAGATATTCCACATATGTTTGTATACTGTCTTAGGATTGATCAGTTCTGGAAAAAAGGTTGCTTTTTGGTTTAATAACTTATATAAAACTAATTTGTATCTAGATATAGATAGTATATATTTCTTGATCATACTAGTCCGGAGGCATACTTACAGAGAAAAAGTTTAAATGTAATCATTCTCCTTGTTAGACAACTTATCTTAAAGAACTGGAAAGCCAAAAAAAAAATGCCGGGTTTCTCAGTATTTATTAAAGAGGTACAAATGCAAATAATCTTTGAATCTTTCCATCTGAAAGAAGCAAGTGAAAGAGAAGTCAGGAAGTTCTTATTCAGATGGTTACCAATAATTAAGACATATTCGGTTGAAGTTCAAAAGTCTATCCTATGTCCCTTTCTAAGTTCAGACAGTTATAGTGATCTAGTATTATCAGGTGATTTTCCGGCAGAATGGATTAGGAACTATAGAGATATATAATAAGCATAATATAAATCTACACAACAAACAAAGGTTCTGGACGCTAGACCAGGAGATTCTGAGTGTGTGGGGGGGGGGGGGGTAGGAGGATAAGAGCAAACTCCGGGTTTTTTCTTTTTTTTTTTTTCCTCTCTTCTTCTTTTTCTTCTTTATTTTACTATATATTTTGTTCGTTGTATAAAGCAATAATATAATTGGCTTGATGTGTGGACAGTAGGATTTGCTGTATTTTGATTTAGTATTTTTCAGATAATAGTGGCTAGACGTGGTATAAGTGGTCAAAGCTATGTATTATTGTATGTATTATTCTCCTATGTCTTTTTTTACCAAGATGATGCCCTGCGTGGCGCTTGAATTGTTTCAATATGTTGAAATTGTTCAATTTTTTCTTGTTTTCTTTTTTTTTCCACACTGATGGCCTGTATAAATAAATGATTAAAAAAATAAATAAACAGTATACATCCAAGGAAGGTGTTAAAAACCCCTGTAAAATTAGATTTTACATTATGCTGAATAAATCTTCTTTAAACTTCAGGGAAAACCTTATTTAATAAGAAGAGTAAATCTATGGTACACTTTAATTTAAAAAAATGAACAATATGTCATAATTTGCAGGATTCCCCAGGATTCTTTATATTTCTATTATGAAAAGTTTTGCAGCATTGGACAGTGGGGTGAACAGGGGTGTTTTGTGGGTATGTAAAAAGAACAGTGGTTTCCAAATGATCCTAATCAGAAACCCACAGTTTAAAGTTCAGGTTTAATGTTCGCTTTTGTTTTCTAACACCTAGATTTAGAGTTTTGTGGCCAAAGGGGTGCGTTAGCTACGCATCTTTTTTTTCTAGCGCTGCTTCTAAACAAAGCTGGTATTTAGAGTTCTCTGAAGGGCTGCGTTAGGCTCCAAAAAGGGAGCATACAGGCATATTTACCGCCACTTCAAATCTCAATACCAGCGTTGCTTACGGTAGTGGCTAGCTGGAAAAACGTGCTCGTGCACGATTCCCCCATAGGAAACAATGGGGCAGTTTGGGATGGAAAAAAACCTAAGACCTGCAAAAAAGCAGCGTTCAGCTCCTAATGCAGCCCCATTGTTTCCTATGGGGAAACACTTTCTAAGTCTGCACCTAACACCATGATCAAGGACTAATTAGAGACAGTTGTAAAACTGTTAATAAGGCTAGAATACCAATGAGCTGGTAAGAAGGTCACATGAAATTAATTAATAATTATTATTTCACACCGTTGAAACTGTCTAAAATATTTCTGCGGCAAAATTTCTTTTGTCCACGTTGTCTTTATATTAATGCAGATATTCCACATATGTTTGTATACTGTCCTAGGATTGATCAGTTCTGGAAAAAGGTTGCTTTTTGGTTTAATAAATTATATAAAACTAATTTGTATCTAGATATAGATAGTATATTTTTTCTTGATCATACTAGTCCGGAGGCATACTTACAGAGAAAAAGTTTAAATGTAATCATTCTCCTTGTTAGACAACTTATCTTAAAGAACTGGAAAGCCAAAAAAAATGCTGTGTTTCTCAGTATTTATTAAAGAGGTACAAATGCAAATAATCTTTGAATCTTTCCATCTGAAAGAAGCAAGTGAAAGGGAAGTCAGGAAGTTCTTATTCAGATGGTTACCAATAATTAAGACATATTCGGTTGAAGTTCAAAAGTCTATCCTATGTCCCTTTCTAAGTTCAGACAGTTATAGTGATCTAGTATTATCAGGTGATTTTCCGGCAGAATGGATTAGGAACTATAGAGATATATAATAAGCATAATATAAATCTACACAACAAACAAAGGTTCTGGACGCTAGACCATGAGATTCTGAGTGGGGGGGGGGAGGAGGATAAGAGCAAACTCTGTTTTTTTTTTTTTGTTTGTTTGTTTGTTTTTTTCTCTCTTCTTCTTTTTCTTCTTTATTTTACTATATATTTTGTTCGTTGTATAAAGCAATAATATAATTGGCTTGATGTGTGGACAGTAGGATTTGCTGTATTTTTATTTTGTATTTTTCAGATAATAGTGGCCAGACGTGGTATAAGTGGTCAAAGCTATGTATTATTGTATGTATTATTCTCCTATGTCTTTTTTTACCAAGATGATGCCCTGCGTGGCGCTTGAATTGTTTCAATATGTTGAAATTGTTCAATTTTTTCTTGTTTTCTTTTTTTTTTCCACACTGATGGCCTGTAGAAATAAATGATTAAAAAAATAAATAAACAGTATGCATCCAAGGAAGGTGTTAAAAACCCCTGTAAAATTAGATTTTACATTATGCTGAATAAATCTTCTTTAAACTTCAGGGAAAACCTTATTTAATAAGAAGAGTAAATCTATGGTACACTTTAATTTAAAAAATGAACAATATGTCATAATTTGCAGGATTCTTTATATTTCTATTATGAAAAGTCTTGCAGCATTGGACAGTGGGGTGAACAGGGGTGTTTTGTGGGTATGTAAAAAGAACAGTGGTTTCCAAATGATCCTAATCAGAAACCCACAGTTTAAAGTTCAGGTTTAATGTTCACTTTTGTTTTCTAACACCTAGATTTAGAGTTTTGTGGCCAAAGGGGTGCGTTAGCTACGCATCTTTTTTTTCTAGCGCTGCTTCTAAACAAAGCTGGTATTTAGAGTTCTCTGAAGGGTTGCGTTAGGCTCCAAACAGGGAGCATACAGGCATATTTACCGCCACTTCAAATCTCAATACCAGTGTTGCTTACGGTAGCGGCTAGCTGGAAAAACGTGCTCGTGCACGATTCCCCCATAGGAAACAATGGGGCAGTTTGGGATGAAAAAAAACCTAACACCTGCAAAAAAGCAGCGTTCAGCTCCTAATGCAGCCCCATTGTTTCCTATGGGGAAACACTTTCTAAGTCTGCACCTAACACCATGATCAAGGAATAATTAGAGACAGTTGTAAAACTGTTAATAAGGCTAGAATACCAATGAGCTGGTAAGAAGGTCACATGAAATTAATTAATAATTATTATTTCACACCGTTGAAACTGTCTAAAATATTTCTGCGGCAAAATTTCTTTTGTCCACGTTGTCTTTATATTAATGCAGATATTCCACATATGTTTGTATACTGTCTTAGGATTGATCAGTTCTGGAAAAAGGTCGCTTTCTGGTTTAATAACTTATTTAAAACTAATTTGTATCTAGATATAAATAGTATATATTTCTTGATCATACTAGTCCGGAGGCATACTTACAGAGAAAAAGTTTAAATGCAATCATTCTCCTTGTTAGACAACTTATCTTAAAGAACTGGAAAGCCAAAAAAAAAATGCCGGGTTTCTCAGTATTTATTAAAGAGGTACAAATGCAAATAATCTTTGAATCTTTCCATCTGAAAGAAGCAAGTGAAAGGGAAGTCAGGAAGTTCTTATTCAGATGGTTACCAATAATTAAGACATATTCGGTTGAAGTTCAAAAGTCTATCCTATATCCCTTTCTAAGTACAGACAGTTATAGTGATCTAGTATTATCAGGTGATTTTCCGGCAGAATGGATTAGGAACTATAGAGATATATAATAAGCATAATATAAATCTACACAACAAACAAAGGTTCTGGACACTAGACCAGGAGATTCTGAGTGTGGGGGGGGAGGATAAAAGCAAACTCTGGGTTTTTTCTTTTTTTTTTTCCTCTCTTCTTCTTTTTCTTCTTTATTTTACTATATATTTTGTTTGTTGTATAAAGCAATAATATAATTGGCTTGATGTGTGGACAGTAGGATTTGCTGTATTTTTATTTAGTATTTTTCAGATAATAGTGGCTAGACGTGGTATAAGTGGTCAAAGCTATGTATTATTGTATGTATTACTCTCCTATGTCTTTTTTTACCAAGATGATGCCCTGCGTGGCGCTTGAATTGTTTCAATATGTTGAAATTGTTCAATTTTTTCTTGTTTTCTTTTTTTTTTCCACACTGATGGCCTGTAGAAATAAATGATTAAAAAAATAAATAAACAGTATGCATCCAAGGAAGGTGTTAAAAACCCCTGTAAAATTAGATTTTACATTATGCTGAAAAAATCTTCTTTAAACTTCAGGGAAAACCTTATTTAATAAGAAGAGTAAATCTATGGTACACTTTAATTTAAAAAATGAACAATATGTCATAATTTGCAGGATTCCCCAGGATTCTTATTTCTATTATGAAAAGTCTTGCAGCATTGGACAGTGGGGTGAACAGGGGTGTTTTGTGGGTATGTAAAAAGAACAGTGGTTTCCAAATGATCCTAATCAGAAACCCACAGTTTAAAGTTCAGGTTTAATGTTCGCTTTTGTTTTCTAACACCTAGATTTAGAGTTTTGTGGCCAAAGGGGTGCGTTAGCTACGCATCTTTTTTTTCTAGCGCTGCTTCTAAACAAAGCTGGTATTTAGAGTTCTCTGAAGGGCTGCGTTAGGCTCCAAAAAGGGAGCATACAGGCATATTTACCGCCACTTCAAATCTCAATACCAGCGTTGCTTACGGTAGTGGCTAGCTGGAAAAACGTGCTCGTGCACGATTCCCCCATAAGAAACAATGGGGCAGTTTGGGATGAAAAAAAACCTAACACCTGCAAAAAAGCAGCGTTCAGCTCCTAATGCAGCCCCATTGTTTCCTATGGGGAAACACTTTCTAAGTCTGCACCTAACACCATGATCAAGGAATAATTAGAGACAGTTGTAAAACTGTTAATAAGGCTAGAATACCAATGAGCTGGTAAGAAGGTCATATGAAATTAATTAATAATTATTATTTCACACCGTTGAAACTGTCTAAAATATTTCTGCTGCAAAATTTCTTTTGTCCACGTTGTCTTTATATTAATGCAGATATTCCACATATGTTTGTATACTGTCTTAGGATTGATCAGTTCTGGAAAAAGGTTGCTTTTTGGTTTAATAACTTATATAAAACTAATTTGTATCTAGATATAGATAGTATATATTTCTTGATCATACTAGTCCGGAGGCATACTTACAGAGAAAAAGTTTAAATGTAATCATTCTCCTTGTTAGACAACTTATCTTAAAGAACTGGAAAGCCAAAAAAAAAATGCCGGGTTTCTCAGTATTTATTAAAGAGGTACAAATGCAAATAATCTTTGAATCTTTCCATCTGAAAGAAGCAAGTGAAAGGGAAGTCAGGAAGTTCTTATTCAGATGGTTACCAATAATTAAGACATATTCGGTTGAAGATCAAAAGTCTATCCTATATCCCTTTCTAAGTACAGACAGTTATAGTGATCTAGTATTATCAGGTGATTTTCCGGCAGAATGGATTAGGAACTATAGAGATATATAATAAGCATAATATAAATCTACACAACAAACAAAGGTTCTGGACGCTAGACCAGGAGATTCTGAGTGGGGGGGGGGAGGATAAAAGCAAACTCTGGGTTTTTTCTTTTTTTTTTCTTCCTCTCTTCTTCTTTTTCTTCTTTATTTTACTATATATTTTGTTTGTTGTATAAAGCAATAATATAATTGGCTTGATGTGTGGACAGTAGGATTTGCTGTATTTTTATTTAGTATTTTTCAGATAATAGTGGCTAGACGTGGTATAAGTGGTCAAAGCTATGTATTATTGTATGTATTATTCTCCTATGTCTTTTTTTACCAAGATGATGCCCTGCGTGGCGCTTGAATTGTTTCAATATGTTGAAATTGTTCAATTTTTTCTTGTTTTCTTTTTTTTTTCCACACTGATGGCCTGTAGAAATAAATGATTAAAAAAATAAATAAACAGTATGCATCCA
Source organism: Bombina bombina (assembly GCF_027579735.1). NCBI lineage: Eukaryota > Metazoa > Chordata > Amphibia > Anura > Bombinatoridae > Bombina > Bombina bombina. The sequence continues at coordinate 187,539,755 of NC_069503.1, read as the reverse complement.
AGGAAGGTGTTAAAAACCCCTGTAAAATTAGATTTTACATTATGCTGAATAAATCTTCTTTAAATCTTCTTTAAACAGGGAAAACCTTATTTAATAAGAAGAGTAAATCTATGGTACACTTTAATTTAAAAAAATGAACAATATGTCATAATTTGCAGGATTCCCCAGGATTCTTTATATTTCTATTATGAAAAGTCTTGCAGCATTGGACAGTGGGGTGAACAGGGGTGTTTTGTGGGTATGTAAAAAGAACAGTGGTTTCCAAATGATCCTAATCAGAAACCCACAGTTTAAAGTTCAGGCTCAATGTTCGCTTTTGTTTTCTAACACCTAGATTTAGAGTTTTGTGGCCAAAGGGGTGCGTTAGCTACGCGTCTTTTTTTTCTAGCGCTGCTTCTAAACAACGCTGGTATTTAGAGTTCTCTGAAGGGCTGCGTTAGGCTCCAAAAAGGGAGCGTACAGGCATATTTACCGCCACTTCAAATCTCAATACAAGCGTTGCTTACGGTAGCGGCTAGCTGGAAAAACATGCTCGTGCACGATTCCCCCATAGGAAACAATGGGGCAGTTTGGGATGAAAAAAAACCTAACACCTGCAAAAAAGCAGTTTTCACCTCCTAACGCAGCCCCATTGTTTCCTATGGGGAAACACTTTCTAAGTCTGCACCTAACACCCTAACATGAACCCCGAGTCTAAACACCCCTAACCTTACACTTATTAACCCCTAATCTGCCGCCCCCGCTATCGCTGACACCTGCATTATATTATTAACCCCTCATCTGCCGCTCAGTACACCGCCGCAACCTATATTATAGCTATGTACCCCTAATCTGCTGTCCCTAACATCGCCGACACCTACATAATATTTATTAACCCCTAATCTGCCCCCCCCCAATGCCGCTGCTACCTTACCTACACTTATAGACCCCTAATCTGCCGACCGGACCTCGCCGCTACTCTAATAAATGTATTAACCCCTAAAGCTAAGTCTAACCCTAACCCTAACACCCCCCTAAGTTAAATATAATTTACATCTAACGAAATTAATTAACTCTTATTAAATAAATTATTCCTATTTAAAGCTAAATACTTACCTGTAAAATAAACCCTAATATAGCTACAATATAACGAATAATTACATTGTAGCTATTTTAGGATTAATATTTATTTTACAGGCAACTTTGTAATTATTTTAACCAGGTACAATAGCTATTTAATAGTTAAGAACTATTTAATAGCTAAAATAGTTAAAATAATTACAAATTTACCTGTAAAATAAATCCTAACCTAAGTTACAATTAAACCTACCACTACACTATCAATAAATTAATTAAATAAAATACCTATAATTATCTACAATTAAACCTACCACTACACTATCAATAAATTAATTAAATAAAATACCTACAATTATCTACAATTAAACCTAACACTACACTATCAATAAATAAATTAAATACAATACCTACAAATAACTACAATGAAATAAACTATCTAAAGTACAAAAAATAAAAAAGAACTAAAAAAATATTTACAAACATAAGAAAAATATTACAACAATTTTAAACTAATTACACCTACTCTAAGCCCCCTAATAAAATAACAAAGACCCCCAAAATAACAAAATGCCCTACCCTATTCTAAATTACTACATTTCAAAGCTCTTTTACCTTACCAGCCCTGAACAGGGCCCTTTGCGGGGCATGCCCCAAGAAATTCAGCTCTTTTGCCTGTAAAAACATACAATACCCCCCCCCCCAACATTACAATCTGATTGGCTGATCGAATCAGCCAATCGGATTGAACTTGATTCTGATTGGCTGATTCCATCAGCCAATCAGAATATTCCTACCTTAATTCCGATTGGTCTAACCCTAACCCTAACACCCCCCTAAGTTAAATAAACTAAATAACTAAAGTCTTCCTATTTAAAGCTAAATACTTACCTGTAAAATAAACCCTAATATATCTACAATATAACAAATAATTATATTGTAGCTATTTTAGGATTTATATTTATTTTACAGGCAACTTTGTATTTATTTAAACTAGGTACAATAGCTATTAAATAGTTATTTACTATTTAATAGCTACCTAGTTAAAATAATTACCAAATTACCTGTAAAATAAACCCTAACCGAAATTACAATTAAACCTAACACTACACTATCAATAAATAAATTAAATCAATTAACTACAAGCACCTACAATTACCTACAATTAAATAAACTAAACTAAATTATAACCCCCCCCCCACTAAATTACAAAAAATAAAAAAGATTACAAGAATTTTAAGCTAATTACACCTACTCTAAGCCCCCCAATAAAATAACAAAGCCCCCTAAAATAAAAAAAATTCCCTACCCTAATCTAAATTTAAAAAGTTAACAGCTCTATTACCTTACCAGCCCTTAAAAGGGCTTTTTGCGGGGCATGCCCCAAAGAAATCAGCTCTTTTGCCTGTAAAAAAAAACACAATACCACCCCCGAACATTACAACCCACCACCCACATACCCATACTCTAACCCAAACCCCCCTTAAATAAAACTAACACTACCCCCCTGAAGATCTCCCTACCTTGAGTTGTGTTCACCCAGCCGGGCACGATGGACCAAAAGAGGACATCCGGAGCGGCAGAAGTCTTCATCCTATCCGGGCAGAAGAGGACATCCGGACCGGTAGATATCTTCATCCAAGCAGCATCTTCTATCTTCATCCATCCGGAGCGGAGCCATCTTCTTCCAGCCGACGCGGATCCATCCTTCTTCCACGACGCCTACTCGCTGAATGAAGGTTCCTTTAAATGACGTCATCCAAGATGGTGTCCCTCGAATTCCGATTGGCTGATAGGATTCTATCAGCCAATAGGAATTAAGGTAGGAAAAATCTGATTGGCTGATTGAATCAGCCAATCAGATTCAAGTTCAATCCGATTGGCTGATCCAATCAGCCAATCAGATTGAGCTTGCATTCTATTGGCTGTTCCGATCAAAATGTATATAACATGCAGGGGTTAAACCTAAGGCACATATGCTTCTGGATTTTTTAGAAAGCTTGAGGATAATTATCTGCTTCATTTTGGGGATAGAGATACAAAAGGCTCTGTCTTCCTAAGAGTAGGCCCAAACCTTCAGTGGTTTCCAAATGATCCTAATCACAAACCCACAGTTTAAAGTTCAAAAGTCTATCCTATATCCCTTTCTAAGTTCAGACAGTTATAGTGATCTAGTATTATCAGGTGATTTTCCGGCAGAATGGATTAGGAACTATAGAGATATATAATAAGCATAATATAAATCTACACAACAAACAAAGGTTCTGGACGCTAGACCAGGAGATTCTGAGTGTGGGGGGGGGGAGGATAAAAGCAAACTCCGGGTTTTTTCTTTTTTTTTTTCCTCTCTTCTTCTTTTTCTTCTTTATTTTACTATATATTTTGTTTGTTGTATAAAGCAATAATATAATTGGCTTGATGTGTGGACAGTAGGATTTGCTGTATTTTTATTTAGTATTTTTCAGATAATAGTGGCTAGACGTGGTATAAGTGGTCAAAGCTATGTATTATTGTATGTATTACTCTCCTATGTCTTTTTTTACCAAGATGATGCCCTGCGTGGCGCTTGAATTGTTTCAATATGTTGAAATTGTTCAATTTTTTCTTGTTTTCTTTTTTTTTTCCACACTGATGGCCTGTAGAAATAAATGATTAAAAAAATAAATAAACAGTATGCATCCAAGGAAGGTGTTAAAAACCCCTGTAAAATTAGATTTTACATTATGCTGAAAAAATCTTCTTTAAACTTCAGGGAAAACCTTATTTAATAAGAAGAGTAAATCTATGGTACACTATAATTTAAAAAATGAACAATATGTCATAATTTGCAGGATTCCCCAGGATTCTTATTTCTATTATGAAAAGTTTTGCAGCATTGGACAGTGGGGTGAACAGGGGTGTTTTGTGGGTATGTAAAAAGAACAGTGGTTTCCAAATGATCCTAATCAGAAACCCACAGTTTAAAGTTCAGGTTTAATGTTCGCTTTTGTTTTCTAACACCTAGATTTAGAGTTTTGTGGCCAAAGGGGTGCGTTAGCTACGCATCTTTTTTTTCTAGCGCTGCTTCTAAACAAAGCTGGTATTTAGAGTTCTCTGAAGGGCTGCGTTAGGCTCCAAAAAGGGAGCATACAGGCATATTTACCGCCACTTCAAATCTCAATACCAGCGTTGCTTACGGTAGTGGCTAGCTGGAAAAACGTGCTCGTGCACGATTCCCCCATAGGAAACAATGGGGCAGTTTGGGATGAAAAAAAACCTAACACCTGCAAAAAAGCAGCGTTCAGCTCCTAATGCAGCCCCATTGTTTCCTATGGGGAAACACTTTCTAAGTCTGCACCTAACACCATGATCAAGGAATAATTAGAGACAGTTGTAAAACTGTTAATAAGGCTAGAATACCAATGAGCTGGTAAGAAGGTCATATGAAATTAATTAATAATTATTATTTCACACCGTTGAAACTGTCTAAAATATTTCTGCTGCAAAATTTCTTTTGTCCACGTTGTCTTTATATTAATGCAGATATTCCACATATGTTTGTATACTGTCTTAGGATTGATCAGTTCTGGAAAAAGGTTGCTTTCTGGTTTAATAACTTATATAAAACTAATTTGTATCTAGATATAAATAGTATATATTTCTTGATCATACTAGTCCGGAGGCATACTTACAGAGAAAAAGTTTAAATGTAATCATTCTCCTTGTTAGACAACTTATCTTAAAGAACTGGAAAGCCAAAAAAAATGCCGGGTTTCTCAGTATTTATTAAAGAGGTACAAATGCAAATAATCTTTGAATCTTTCCATCTGAAAGAAGCAAGTGAAAGGGAAGTCAGGAAGTTCTTATTCAGATGGTTACCAATAATTAAGACATATTCGGTTGAAGATCAAAAGTCTATCCTATATCCCTTTCTAAGTTCAGACAGTTATAGTGATCTAGTATTATCAGGTGATTTTCCGGCAGAATGGATTAGGAACTATAGAGATATATAATAAGCATAATATAAATCTACACAACAAACAAAGGTTCTGGACACTAGACCAGGAGATTCTGAGTGGGGGGGGGGGGAGGATAAAAGCAAACTCTGGGTTTTTTCTTTTTTTTTTCTTCCTCTCTTCTTCTTTTTCTTCTTTATTTTACTATATATTTTGTTTGTTGTATAAAGCAATAATATAATTGGCTTGATGTGTGGACAGTAGGATTTGCTGTATTTTTATTTAGTATTTTTCAGATAATAGTGGCTAGACGTGGTATAAGTGGTCAAAGCTAGGTATTATTGTATGTATTATTCTCCTATGTCTTTTTTTACCAAGATGATGCCCTGCGTGGCGCTTGAATTGTTTCAATATGTTGAAATTGTTCAATTTTTTCTTGTTTTCTTTTTTTTTTCCACACTGATGGCCTGTAGAAATAAATGATTAAAAAAATAAATAAACAGTATGCATCCAAGGAAGGTGTTAAAAACCCCTGTAAAATTAGATTTTACATTATGCTGAATAAATCTTCTTTAAATCTTCTTTAAACAGGGAAAACCTTATTTAATAAGAAGAGTAAATCTATGGTACACTTTAATTTAAAAAAATGAACAATATGTCATAATTTGCAGGATTCCCCAGGATTCTTTATATTTCTATTATGAAAAGTCTTGCAGCATTGGACAGTGGGGTGAACAGGGGTGTTTTGTGGGTATGTAAAAAGAACAGTGGTTTCCAAATGATCCTAATCAGAAACCCACAGTTTAAAGTTCAGGCTTAATGTTCGCTTTTGTTTTCTAACACCTAGATTTAGAGTTTTGTGGCCAAAGGGGTGCGTTAGCTACGCGTCTTTTTTTTTCTAGCGCTGCTTCTAAACAACGCTGGTATTTAGAGTTCTCTGAAGGGCTGCGTTAGGCTCCAAAAAGGGAGCGTACAGGCATATTTACCGCCACTTCAAATCTCAATACAAGCGTTGCTTACGGTAGCGGCTAGCTGGAAAAACATGCTCGTGCACGATTCCCCCATAGGAAACAATGGGGCAGTTTGGGATGAAAAAAAACCTAACACCTGCAAAAAAGCAGTGTTCACCTCCTAACGCAGCCCCATTGTTTCCTATGGGGAAACACTTTCTAAGTCTGCACCTAACACCCTAACATGAACCCTGAGTCTAAACACCCCTAACCTTACACTTATTAACCCCTAATCTGCCGCCCCTGCTATCGCTGACACCTGCATTATATTATTAACCCCTCATCTGCCGCTCAGTACACCGCCGCAACCTATATTATAGCTATGTACCCCTAATCTGCTGTCCCTAACATCGCCGACACCTACATAATATTTATTAACCCCTAATCTGCCCCCCCCAATGCCGCTGCTACCTTACCTACACTTATAGACCCCTAATCTGCCGACCGGACCTCGCCGCTACTCTAATAAATGTATTAACCCCTAAAGCTAAGTCTAACCCTAACCCTAACACCCCCCTAAGTTAAATATAATTTACATCTAACGAAATTAATTAACTCTTATTAAATAAATTATTCCTATTTAAAGCTAAATACTTACCTGTAAAATAAACCCTAATATAGCTACAATATAACGAATAATTACATTGTAGCTATTTTAGGATTAATATTTATTTTACAGGCAACTTTGTAATTATTTTAACCAGGTACAATAGCTATTTAATAGTTAAGAACTATTTAATAGCTAAAATAGTTAAAATAATTACAAATTTACCTGTAAAATAAATCCTAACCTAAGTTACAATTAAACCTACCACTACACTATCAATAAATTAATTAAATAAAATACCTATAATTATCTACAATTAAACCTACCACTACACTATCAATAAATTAATTAAATAAAATACCTACAATTATCTACAATTAAACCTAACACTACACTATCAATAAATAAGTTAAATACAATACCTACAAATAACTACAATGAAATAAACTATCTAAAGTACAAAAAATAAAAAAGAACTAAAAAAATATTTACAAACATAAGAAAAATATTACAACAATTTTAAACTAATTACACCTACTCTAAGCCCCCTAATAAAATAACAAAGACCCCCCAAAATAACAAAATGCCCTACCCTATTCTAAATTACTACATTTCAAAGCTCTTTTACCTTACCAGCCCTGAACAGGGCCCTTTGCGGGGCATGCCCCAAGAAATTCAGCTCTTTTGCCTGTAAAAACATACAATACCCCCCCCCCCCCAACATTACAATCCGATTGGCTGATCCAATCAGCCAATCAGATTGAGCTCGCATTCTATTGGCTGATTGGAACAGCCAATAGAATGCAAGCTCAATCTGATTGGCTGATCGAATCAGCCAATCGGATTGAACTTGATTCTGATTGGCTGATTCCATCAGCCAATCAGAATATTCCTACCTTAATTCCGATTGGTCTAACCCTAACCCTAACACCCCCCTAAGTTAAATAAACTAAATAACTAAAGTCTTCCTATTTAAAGCTAAATACTTACCTGCAAAATAAACCCTAATATATCTACAATATAACGAATAATTATATTGTAGCTATTTTAGGATTTATATTTATTTTACAGGCAACTTTGTATTTATTTAAACTAGGTACAATAGCTATTAAATAGTTATTTACTATTTAATAGCTACCTAGCTAAAATAATTACCAAATTACCTGTAAAATAAACCCTAACCTAAATTACAATTAAACCTAACACTACACTATCAATAAATAAATTAAATCAATTAACTACAAGCACCTACAATTACCTACAATTAAATAAACTAAACTAAATTATAACCCCCCCCCCCACTAAATTACAAAAAATAAAAAAGATTACAAGAATTTTAAGCTAATTACACCTACTCTTAGCCCCCCAATAAAATAACAAAGCCCCCTAAAATAAAAAAAATTCCCTACCCTAATCTAAATTTAAAAAGTTAACAGCTCTATTACCTTACCAGCCCTTAAAAGGGCTTTTTGCGGGGCATGCCCCAAAGAAATCAGCTCTTTTGCCTGTAAAAAAAAACACAATACCACCCCCGAACATTACAACCCACCACCCACATACCCCTACTCTAACCCAAACCCCCCTTAAATAAAACTAACACTACCCCCCTGAAGATCTCCCTACCTTGAGTTGTGTTCACCCAGCCGGGCACCGATGGACCAAAAGAGGACATCCGGAGCGGCAGAAGTCTTCATCCTATCCGGGCAGAAGAGGACATCCGGACCGGTAGATATCTTCATCCAAGCAGCATCTTCTATCTTCATCCATCCGGAGCGGAGCCATCTTCTTCCAGCCGACGCGGATCCATCCTTCTTCCACGACGCCTACTCGCTGAATGAAGGTTCCTTTAAATGACGTCATCCAAGATGGTGTCCCTCGAATTCCGATTGGCTGATAGGATTCTATCAGCCAATAGGAATTAAGGTAGGAAAAATCTGATTGGCTGATTGAATCAGCCAATCAGATTCAAGTTCAATCCGATTGGCTGATCCAATCAGCCAATCAGATTGAGCTTGCATTCTATTGGCTGTTCCGATCAAAATGTATATAACATGCAGGGGTTAAACCTAAGGCACATATGCTTCTGGATTTTTTAGAAAGCTTGAGGATAATTATCTGCTTCATTTTGGGGATAGAGATACAAAAGGCTCTGTCTTCCTAAGAGTAGGCCCAAACCTTCAGTGGTTTCCAAATGATCCTAATCACAAACCCACAGTTTAAAGTTCAGGTTTAATGTTCGCTTTTGTTTTCTAAGTTTGTTTCACAGCACAGGCTTTGAAAATTGAAGTTTACAGTTTCCGCAACCAGTTCACTACTTGCAGATTGCCTGGGTTTGAATAATTATTCTATTTTCAGAATTTATCTAAGATGGTGTTTTCTTCCATGGAAAAACCCTGTGCATTTATGGCTTATTTGAAATATGTCCTATCTAAAGGAATGTTCTGTGAATATGCCATTGACCCCAAGGACATTTCTGCTTAGTACAAATCGTTTGGTGATGCTCTGTGGAGAATGGTTCAGGCACTATGTCATCAGACTTTTTTTTGGCTAAATTAGATATTAAGGGCCAGATTATGAGTGAAACGCAAAACCACTCTTTTCCGAGCGCAATGTCTGAGCTCCACTCGTAATACCAGCAAACGCAAATATGCACTGTATTAGTAGTTGAGCGAGATCACTTTCGCATTGCACGGAAGCTTTGCACTCATGAGACAGCGCTTCCATAGGCTCCAATGGGAGTCGCGTTCTCATGCAGATAGTCACGGCAGAGAACCTAGCGCAGCAAAGGGGGTAAGTCGCACAGAGATGGCAGCAAAGTTTAAATATATATGTATATGTATATATAGATATATATATTTATGGGGTTTTTTTGTATATACACATATTAACACATAAATATATATGTAAATAAGCATATACATATATATTTATAGTAATAGCACAGTCCCCAGAGACCGCTTTAAAGGCACTTGTTTTCAGTGCTGTTTTTTTCACCCCACATCCGCACACTTTAACACCTTAAAACTGCTTTGTGCAGTTATATTTTTACAACATAAAAATACTCATCATTTTTATAAATAAAAAGGAACAAAACTTTTTATTTTTGGTGCAATTGGGGATAATATTAACCAACCACTCATTATGACTGATTATTTAAAGTGTGCCCCTAAACAGGCAAATTTGCTCCACTTGTAATCTAACCCTAAGTTGGCTATACAGTAATGTCCCATTTATACCTTCTGCTTATATTTGTTGAGATACTTTTTTCCACAGCGAGCACTGTATTGACAATTCTCTCCCTATAAGCTTCTCTGACTTAAGCATTGGTTGGCGTTACAGATTTCAGGCTGCTCCACGATGGCGCATTACATGACCAAACCCTTCATATTCACTTCAGAGTGTGTATTTGCTTTTAATCATACAGAAGCAGATATTGCTTTATGGAATGCCTGCGGCTGAGGATAAAGCTAAGGGACCGATGCATGAAATGAATGGCTTTAGGTTTTAAAATTGATACTGTGTTGATTTATAGGGATAGTGCGTAGAATGAGAGAGTAGTTATATTTATACATCACTTATAAAATGATCGCCAGTCTGTTTAACTCTGTACTCAACATTTTGAGAACATATGACTGAGTTGCCATGGATACAAATTCATAGGGAAAATGTTATGATGAAAGTTATCCTACCTTGTACCTGACACATATAAACATTGACATATTTAACGAGGGCACCTTTCTTTTCCTTATCATGTTTTCTGCCTATGCTGTTTACATAACTATTTAATAAATGCAACAGACACAATCTTTTTAGATAGAACAATTATTAATCACAATGATAAAGTATGTTTTTTCTTTACCAAATAAAAATGATAAAACAGAAATGTTTACACTGCATAACATAAAAGTTATTTACAATCTCTTACCTTAGAAACAAACATCAAAAACAATTTTACTGAAAAAAAACAACAACAAAAAACAGATGTACAGTATGAGGAATTGAGGATAAGGTGACTTAGCTCTCATTTGACATTAGAGAAAGGACATTTTTTTAATGATTTAGAAGTATCCCTTGTTTAATAGTCACTGCACATAACTGCAATCAATCCCTTGAGAAGAGATCTGAGATTTCTCTAAGGGTCTGTACAACATTTAAAATTCATTTTACAGCAAAAACTAAACTGATTAAACCTTTACAGTAAGTAATATTGAAGGGAAAGGAGATCAAAAGGAAAATGTGTTTTGTTCAAAATATACAGAAGTTTGCAGATAGTCCTTTTTAACTTACATTTTAACTTATATTTACTTTTGCTATACATACAGCAGTTTCATTTTGGACAATATCAGGCTCTAATAGGAATAAAATAAATAAATCAATAAATAAAACAAATAAACCCCTCACTAGAGCCCCTGAATAGACAGAGCTACTGTGGGTGGCCTATTTTTTCCAGGAAAATACTTGGAATTGAGTGCTGGTTGCTGAGCAAGTGGGGTCTATAGGTGTAGGTGTAGCAAAGCAGGGGTGGGGTTACTGTGGGTCATGTAAGTGGTTTGGGGTAGGTGATGGGTGAGGTTGGGCATGCCATAGGCTGTCTGGGGCATGTCTAGATGGTCCCCAGTTAAACACAGTAAGAGTTGTAGGAGAGATGGTGTGGCAGAACTCCTAAACCAAGAAAATCCTGCAAAATGCAGAAGGTTTGGGAATTCTGAAAAAATACGTTGTTGATTTTTATGTTACATCCACATTTTTAGGAAGTTTGAATACTGCAGTAATCATATTTTCAGTGTCAATATGCTGTTTTACCTATGAGATCAAATGTAATTGAAATTGCAAAATAAAACAAAAATATCAGAATGTTCTTCAATATTCTTCATTGCTTAGAGCTATGGATGTGTCCAGATTCCAAAGTATTAAGATATGCATGTACTTTGTCATAAAGGGACATACATTCAAACTCTTACTGGGCACAATACTCAATAAGCTTGTGGCTTTAAGTTGCATGCACATAGATCAGGGGCATATTTAGGTTTGTGCTGCCCTAGGCACTGAAAACTCTGATGCCCCGAGGTTTTAGGCCTTTTTTTGCCATAATATTTTTTAATCATGGAGTAACATGAATTTTTTTATTTTACTTTGTATGGTATTTCCAAAGTAAATATTCACTAGTGCTTGCAAAACATTTGCATACACACATTCACAGGCACACATACACATACAAACAAACACATACACAAAAAAAGTTATACACATACATGTGGTTACGCTTGCACACACACACAAATATATTAATATACACACATATCTATCTATTGCTGCAGTATACATAACCCTCCAAAGACAGATTTCATGAAACAATACTTCCCCAAACACAATACTGAGTGCTGAAAGCCAACAGAACTAAAGGCAATAGCTAGCTAAATAAATGAAAGCTTCTGAGTTACTTATAAACTGATGGGCGCTCTCTTATTTTATTCCCCTTGAATGTAAGCTCCTTGGGCAAAATCTCCCATTATATACCTGTATAATACTTCTAAAATATAGACTAAAAAATGTGCTGCCCCCTCCCAATCTGCTGCCCTAGGCAAGTGCCTTGTTTGCCTAGGCCTAAATACGCCAATGACACAGAGTGCTATCTCACACATGGGGGCCGATTTATCAACGGTCTGTCTGACATGATCTGCTCAGTTGATCATGTCTGACAGACATCTATGAATGCCGACAGTATATGCCAGAACTGCTTGTGCAATGCCGCCCCTTGCAGATTTGTGGCCAATCGGCTGTTAGCAGGGGTTGTCAATCAGCCCGATCGTATAGGATTGAGTGGATTGATGTCTGCAGCCTCAGAGCAGGCAGACGAGTTAAGGAGCAGGGGTCTTTAGACCACTGTTTCATAACTGCTGTTTCCGGCGATCCTGAAGGCTTGCATGGAAACAGGGGCATTAAGCTCTATTCGGAGTTTGATAATTTGGCCCAGTGGTCTGAATAAGGGACATAACGACAGGGGTCTCAGAGGTCTTAATTGAGGCTGGACTCACACATCTAAGGGGCTCTTCTGTCCATTCAGTCAGTAGTGTTTTTCCTACAGCAGTATGGTTGCCCTTTTCAAAGAGGACCCTTATGAAAAATTTGAATATCAGTGGCCTTTTAAAGAAATGGTCTGAAAATATTCTGTGAGTTTGAAAATGTTCCACTGCAAGAACCCAGACATATGTATCTTTCATAATGGTCTTCTTTTATAACAGCAATATGGCAACCCAATACAGGGCTAGATTACGAGTGGAGTGCAATTTATCTTGACTATCTTTTTCAGTGTGTCGTGTACCGCTCATATAACAACTTGAAAATTTTAATTCACATGCTAACCTGACTCGCACAAAAATCAGAAGTTAGAATATCATGTACAAGTTAACGTTTTCTCCCATAGATTTCAATGGAGTGCAAAAAGTTGGAAAAAAACTAACACCCGCGCGCAACCCTGATCGCATTTTCTCAAGTGCTCTAATCCGACATGAATTATGAATATTTGCCATTCCAATGGTTTGTTACTTTATATATATATATATATATATATATATATATATATATATATATATATATATATATATATATAAAGTATTTCACAAAAGTGAGTACACCCCTCACATTTTTGTAAATATTTTATTATACCTTTTCATGGGACAACACTGAAGAAATGAAACTTTGCTACAATGTAAAGTAGTGAGTGTACAGCCTGTATAACAGTGTAAATTAGCTGTCCCCTCAAAATAACTCAACACACAGCCATTGATGTCTAAATAATTGGCAACAAAAGTGAGTACACCCCTAAGTGGAAATGTCCAAATTGGGCCCAAAGTGTCAATATTTTGTGAGGCCAACATTATTTTCCAGCACTGCCTTAACCCTCTTTGGTATGGAGTTCCCCAGAGCTTCACAGGTTGCCACTGGAGTCCTCTTCCACTCCTCCATGACGACATCACAGAGCTGGTGGATGTTAGAAACATAGAAACATAGATATTGACGGCAGATAAGAGCCATAGGCCCAGCAAGTCTGCCCGACCTTACCTAACAGTATAAACTTATCTAGTTCGTAGGATAGCCCTATGCTTGTCCCATGCATTTTTAAAGTCCCCCACAGTGTTTGTTGCTACTACCTCTTGAGGAAGTTTATTCCATAAATCAATCACTCTTTCTGTAAAGAAGTGCTTCCTCAAATTACTTCTGAATCTACTACCCTTTAGCTTGAGCTCATGACCCCTTGTTCTTGAACTTTCCATTTTATGTAAAATACCCACAGCCTCAGTTTTACTAAACCCTTTAATGTACTTGAAAGTTGCTATCATATCACCTCTTTCCCTTCTCTCCTCTAAGCTATACATATTTAGGTCATTAGAGACCTTGTGCTCCCCCACATTCTGTTTGAGGATGACCCACAGATGCTCAATAGGGTTTAGGTCTGAAGACATGCTTGGCCAGTCCATCACTTTTACCCTTGGCTTCTTTAGCAAGGTAGTGGTGTGTTAGGGGTCATTATCATGTTGGAATACTGCCCTGGGGCCCAGTCGCCAAAGGGATCATGTTCTGCTTTAGTATATCACAGTACATGTTGGCATTCATGGTTCCCTCAATGAACTGTTGCTCCCCAGTGCCAGTAGCACTTATGCAGGCCCAGACCATGACACCCCACCCACCATGCTTGACTGTAGGCAAGACACACTTGTCTTTGTACTCCACGCCTGGTTGCCGCCACACACGCTTGACACCATCTGAACCAAATATGTTTATCTTGGTCTTATCGGACCACAGGACATGGTCCCAGTAATCCATGTCCTTAGTCTGCTTGTCTTCAGCAAACTGTTTGCAGGCTTTCTTGTGCATCATCTTTAGAAGAGGCTTCCTTCTGGGACGACAGCCATGTAGACCAATTTGATGCAGTGTGTGGCATATGGTCTGAGCACTGACAGGCTGACGTCCCCCCCACCCCTTCAACCTCTGCAGCAATGCTGACAACACTCATACGTCTATTTCCCAAAGACAACCTCTGGATATGACGCTGAGCTTGTGCACTAAACTTCTTTGGTCGACCATGGCAAGGCCTGTTCTGAGTGGAACCTGCCCTGTGAAACTGCTGTATGGTCTTGCCCACCATACTGCAGCTCAGATTCAGGGACTTGGTAAACTTCTTGTAGCCTAGACCATCTTTATGTAGAGCATCAATTCTTTTTTTCAGATCTTCAGAGAGTTCTTTGCCATGTTGAACTTCCAGTGAACAGTATGAGAGAGTATGAGAGCGATAACACCAAATTTAACACACCTGCTTCTCATTCACAGCTGAAACCTTATAACACTAACAAGTCACATGAGGTGAGTTCAACGCGCCTCGATTGTGCAAGGTATGACGTGTCAGCAACTGATATGTGGCTGAATAATTCTAAATATGTTTAAGCAAATTGGTGAAATTGGGTTAAAATAGACATTTATTACATGTGTCAAAAGGTACAATAAAACAAACATGTGGATCCACACTAACAAATACTTTAAAAACAAAACAATTAAAAACTCCTTGGAATTGTAATGTGTGAGATGTTAGTTTACATTCCTAGTGAGATGGGTGTGAGGGTGTGTATCTGGCAACGCCCAACTACCTCTCACTTATGAGAGGAGTTATTATGATGGGTGTCAGAAACCTCCACAGTGAGTGAATCAGCTTGTATTTGATTGTTCTGTGATCATGGTTGACACATCTAATGATACTCACTATGAGCTGCTCAAATGTAATGGGTGACAAACCTGTCTGAATGAACACTGTAATGATGTGTATTTGTGTAAATAACTTGTGAATCTGATTTGTTAGTGTCTTAGAGTGGTGAATAATCTCTGACAAAAAACACAAAGGTGGTGATAGTGTACATGGGTCACTTCATACATAAAATGGCATTCTAATTAAAAAATCCAATTCAAATCCTGTGTTAATAGAAAAAATAAAAAATATGAAGAAAAAATGGTGCAAACCACTGTGACAATATGAGAAAATTAAAAAATAAAAAACAAGGTAAAAAGTGGAAAAAACACAATAAAGCAAAAATTGAAAATGAAAATGTCAAACTTGTTTTCCTGGTGGTGAAAAGTCTGCTGTGAAGAATCTTGTAGTGATCCTGTCTTTTTATAATCCAATTTGAATCCTAATTGTCAACCGTGATCACAGAACAATCAAATACAAGCTGATTCACTCACTGTGGAGGTTTCTGAAACCCATCAGAATAACTCCTCTCATAAGTAAGAGGTAGTTGGGCATTGTCAGATACACACCCTCACACCCATCTCACTAGGAATGTAAACTAACACTTCACACATTACAATTTCAAGGAGTTTTTAATTATTTTGGTTTTAAAGTATATGTTAGTGTGGATCCACATTTTTGTTTTATTGTACCTTTTGACACATGTAATAAATGTCTATTTTTACCCAATTTCACCAATTAGGTTAGACATATTTAATATTATTCAGCCACTTATCAGTTGTTAACACGTCATACCTTGCCCAATCGAGTCGCTTTGAACTCACTGCATATATCAATCCTTTATATGTAAGCTAGCTAGGTAGCTTCTGTTCAGAGCTATAGGTAGAAGGTGTCTAGGTGCTATATCTATACCGCAACATTAACAAGTCACGTGACACCGGGGAGGGAAAATGACTAATTGGGCCCAATTTGGGCATTTCCACTTAGGGGTGTTATTCACTTTTGTTACCAACGGTTTAGACATTAATGGCTGTGTGTTGAGTTATTTTGAGGAGACAAAATATTTACAGATAATGTGTGTGTGTATGTATATATATATATATAAATATATAATATTTTTGGTGGTAATTATATAAATACTGTATACATATCTATCTATCTATCTATCTATCTATCTATCTATCTATCTATCTATCTATCTATATATCTGTTAAAATCTGACATTGCTCAACCTTGTGTCTGTAGCTCCTAGTATTGTGGGTACCAGCGCCCCCAAAAAGGTGAATGTAGTGCTAAAAATAAATACACAGAGCACCTCCTAAAAGGCTAAGACACTAGTAGTGACAAAATTATTTAAATAAAAAATATATTGAAATTCTATAGGGGTATATAAAATATTTTATAAGCTACTTATAGCTAAAATATACAAACAAGATACAAAAGTGGATCCACTTAAAATTAACAATAAAATATGCATATATCTATATAAAAAACAATACAATTGTGGTTAAAAACCACAACAATATACAATCTTAATCAGAAAATAAATTACAATAAAACAGCTGTTGATGGTTGGATAAAAAATATAAATATATAAAAACATCAATTTACTGAGTAGGTGTCCATAAATATGTAGGTCCCAAACTTTAAATTCTTTCCAGAGAGTGAATGTCCAATATGAAGATTCTATTTTAAAACAGTTATCCTTATATATCCCTCGATAAACGGTGAATTGATGAAGTGTGTAAAAAAGAAAAACGTAGTGGTTTTCAAATCAAATTTCAAAAATTATTGTGAATATCCAAAAAATCCTGAAAAAATGATGTGATGAAGTGGGCGTGAATAATCAAAAATGCGTGAACACAAAAATGAAAAAAGAAAAAGGAAAAAATGTGAAAAAATAATCCAAATGAATATTTAGGATGTGTTAAAGTGAATAACACACTTATAAAGTGACCCTTATGTGAATACAAGATGTGAAGAGATGCTCCTAAAAAGTTATTCCTGTGTGTAAACGATGAATAAATGTTTTATTACAGGTATATCTTTGAATGAATTGATCCCTGAGACATAGGATCCATTTCTGTATTTTTTCATCGTTTACACACAGGAATAACTTTTTAGGAGCATCTCTTCACATCTTGTATTCACATAAGGGTCACTTTATAAGTGTGTTATTCACTTAAACACATCCTAAATATTCATTTGGATTATTTTTTCACATTTTTTCCTTTTTCTTTTTTCATTTTTGTGTACACACATTTTTGATTATTCACGCCCACTTCATCACATCATCTTTTCAGGATTTTTTGGATATTCACAATAATTTTTGAAATTTGATTTGAAATCCACTACGTTTTTCTTTTTTACACACTTCATCAATTCACCGTTTATCGAGGGATATATAAGGATAACTGTTTTAAAATAGAATC
This sequence comes from Bombina bombina, assembly GCF_027579735.1. Classification (NCBI taxonomy): domain Eukaryota; kingdom Metazoa; phylum Chordata; class Amphibia; order Anura; family Bombinatoridae; genus Bombina; species Bombina bombina. Next base: position 187,522,038 of record NC_069503.1, on the reverse strand, counting down.
TTCATATTGGACATTCACTCTCTGGAAAGAATTTAAAGTTTGGGACCTACATATTTATGGACACCTACTCAGTAAATTTATGTTTTTATATATTTATATTTTTTATCCAACCATCAACAGCTGTTTTATTGTAATTTATTTTGTGATTACGATTGTATATTGTTGTGGTTTTTAACCACAATTGTATTGTTTTTTATATAGATATATGCATATTTTATTGTTAATTTTAAGTGGATCCACTTTTGTATCTTGTTTGTATATTTTAGCTATAAGTAGCTTATAAAATATTTTATATACCCCTATAGAATTTCAATATATTTTTTATTTAAATAATCTTGTCACTACTAGTGTCTTAGCCTTTTAGGAGGCGCTCTGTGTATTTATTTTTAGCACTATCTATCTATATATATAAGTATATATATATATATATATATATATATATATATAAATATATATATATATATATATCGTTAAAGAGAAGTTCAAAGACTGTATGCGAAATATGTATTACTGTCCCAAAAAGAGAACAAACATCATATCCTGTTGCAGTCCCATATATATATATATATATACACAGTGGATCCAAACCCCAATTGAGCGTGACAATGAAATACAGTCCCAGGTGAGGTGAAGGAATACTTCATACCCAAACAACGTTGACAATTACACTGATAAAAAAGAAGGCCGAAACATGTTAACCTGATGCATTTGTTTTTATGTGCATTGTACCTCCATGGTTTTATTAATGGATTACGAATGAACATTATTTGTTTTTACTTCGCCTTTGTACGCCATTTCTTGTATCATGTCTATTATATATCTCCGTTATAAAGACAGCACTTTTTGCAGAATCCCCTTTAACTTAGTAACTTAGATTTTTTCTTTCATGAGACAGGTAGAGAATACAATTTTAAACCGAAGTATATATAAATCTGCAAAAAGATCACAAAAAAATACAAAACTGTGATAATAAATATGACAAAGCAGAAAATGTGGCTATGAGATAATCAAATATTAAAAAAAAATTATCAAAAGATTGGTGAATATATAAAAAAGCATAAGTTCTCAAGTTCGGTGGTCTCGAAAATTTCTCAAAGGGAAAGGAAAAGAGGCATATAGTGTAACACTGTGGTTATTCAATGAATAAAGATATTGATTGACGGTATCCTAGACACATGGGATGAAGCTATAATAAGCTTATTCACTGCAGGCAAACAGTCCCTGATAGGCAATAAGATTAACATTTTATTAAAACATATAAAACATTATTTACCATCCCATGCACAATGTATAGTTTTGTCAGGGTTTTTTCCCTGTTTTGTTTGCCATGTGCTGCTGGCAGCCATTTTATTCACCTCTCTTGCTGACTATGGTGCATTGTGGGGGATGCTGCTCATTTCCTGCACTTCTTTTTATGGCCAGACTGGTGTGCATCATCTGTGTGAGACAGGATGCAGTCTCAGAATTGTGATGTCATCACTTATTATTTAAAGGGCGTCTGTTCAGTATGCTTTGCCTTTGCATTGTCTCAGACCTGTTTGTGAGAGTTACTGTGTATTACCTGGCTGTCTGATGTCCTTCCTGGTTCCTGATCCCTGGCTTGTTCCTGACTCTGCTGTTTAACTTGTTCCTGATTCCGGCTCATCTGGCTGTTCGCTTTGGCTCCTGACTCGGCTTGTCTGACTACCAGCTCTGGTTTTGACTCCTGGCTTGTTATTTGACTTGTGGACTTTTTATTATTTTTTTGTTATTAATAAAGGTGGGATTATTTTTACACTTCTCGTCTCAAGTCTGATTCCTGGCACCCTGACAAGTGTGTACAATCAGAGTCCAATATAGGAACAATTAATAGCAACTTTGAGTGGTTATCCTATGGTGTGGATGAAGACAGATTCAGGGCAGAGTTCATACCGCTCCAGATAACCGCTCCGATATCCAGCAAGGTTAACACTTCTCCTCTGACGCAACTCGGCACGTATGGATATATCACATGGGAGAGGTATCGTAATCCAATGTATGTTTCACTGTTAACCAACGGCTTTTTCAAGGAATAAGGTGCACAAGTTATTTTAACTTGGAAGTATAGTCAAATAGAAGGTAGAATGTATTGATCTAGAAGTATAAATAGAGGACCATACACTCAAAAGTAGAAATTTCTTTAAAACCATTGATGTCAATAACTATAAAGATACCCACAGTTGCCATCAAATATTTTGGTAAAAAAAAATATACAGAAGGGCCAATTTCTTTGTATTAGAAGAAATTGTAAAGAAACAAAAGAATACAGAGAACAATCTGATATTCTAAAACAACGGTTTCTAGGGGAAAAACTACTCAAATGAGGATTTTGAAAAATCAATAAACGAGGTTGCAAATCAGAATCGAAAGGAATTACTTGCATGTAAAGAAAAATTAAAAAGAGACTATAATAACACTAAAATGATCAGTGTGTTAATATTTCAACATAGTACCCAAAGCAAACAGCTTAGAGATATTATAAATATACATTGGGGTATATTAATGTGACACCCTTTACTGGCAGATATTCTGGGAGAACGTCCGAATTTAGTTTTCAAAAAAGTTCCTAATCTTAAAGCCCAACTATCTAACAAAATTATAAATAATGTTAATGATATTAAGAACTGGCTACTTTCCTCTAAAATGGGATTCAGGAGATGTCAGGACTAGGGATGGGCGAATGTTTCACAACATTCGAAAAACGGCACGAATTTTAACACATTCGTTCGTTCGAATCGAATTTTGAATGTTTACATAACATTCTAACATTCGATTTTCGAATATTCGGTTTCGAATTTTACGATTACATTCGAAAATATTAGAATTCGAAAAATTCGAATTTAGATTGTAATAGTATTTCTAATGCTTTTTCTTTAAATGTAATATTCGAATTATGCAATATTCGAATTCGAAAAATTCGAATTTAGATTGTAATAGTATTTCTAATGCTTTTTCTTTAAATGTAATATTCGAATTATGCAATATTCGAATTCGAAAAATTCGAATTTAGATTGTAATAGTATTTCTAATGCTTTTTCTTTAAATGTAATATTCGAATTATGCAATACGTGTATTCGAATTCGAAAAATTCGAATTTAGATTGTAATAGTATTTCTAATGCTTTTTCTTTAAATGTAATATTCGAATTATGCAATACGTGTATTCGAATTCGAAAAATTCGAATTTAGATTGTAATAGTATTTCTAATGCTTTTTCTTTAAATGTAATATTCGAATTATGCAATACGTGTATTCGAATTCGAAAAATTCGAATTTAGATTGTAATAGTATTTCTAATGCTTTTTCTTTAAATGTAATATTCGAATTATGCAATATTTGAATTCGAAAAATTCGAATTTAGATTGTAATAGTATTTCTAATGCTTTTTCTTTAAATGTAATATTCGAATTATGCAATATTCGAATTCGAAAAATTCGAATTTAGATTGTAATAGTATTTCTAATGCTTTTTCTTTAAATGTAATATTCGAATTATGCAATATTCGAATTAGAAAAATTCGAATTTAGATTGTAATAGTATTTCTAATGCTTTTTCTTTAAATGTAATATTCGAATTATGCAATACGTGTATTCGAATTCGAAAAATTCGAATTTAGATTGTAATATTATTTCTAATGCTTTTTCTTTAAATGTAATATTCGAATTATGCAATACGTGTATTCGAATTCGAAAAATTCGAATTTAGATTGTAATAGTATTTCTAATGCTTTTTCTTTAAATGTAATATTCGAATTATGCAATACGTGTATTCGAATTCGAAAAATTCGAATTTAGATTGTAATAGTATTTCTAATGCTTTTAAATGTAATATTCTAATTATGCAATATTCGAATTCGAAAAATTCGAATTTATATTCGAATTCGAAAAATTCGAATTTCGAATGTAGACATTCGATATAATTATAAACATTCGAATTCGAAAGTGACATTCGAAAACTGTAAATAACATTCGATTTTCGAATTTTTAAGAATATTCGTTCTTATCGACATTCGAATTTAGAATTCAAATTTCGGTAATAACATTCGTTCTACATTCGAAATTCGAAAATTAGCACATTCGCCCATCCCTAGTCAGGACTGCAATGTGTTTAGACAAATGAAAAAAGTAACAAATTAGTTGACACATTTTTTTTCTAGTGATGGTAAAAGAAAGTATAATATAAATCAATTTATCACATGTAACAGCAAAAATGTAGTGTATTTACTGCGCTGCTCATGTGATTTGATTTATATAGGTTGCACTTCCAGACTTCTAAAAACTAGACTGAATGAACACATATATAATATTGAAAGAGTTTTTTTAAAACACTCTCTCTGTCTCTATTTGCTCATTTTCACAAAAAGCGCAACAAGAATGTATCAGAATTAGAATTCTTAGGTATAAGAAAAAGTTCAATGCCCATTGGAGAGGAGGGGATACCCAAAACACTCTAGGACGTATGGAGATGAAGTGGATTTATACCATGAATTCCCTCATTTCTAATGGATTTAATAAAGATTTTGAAATTCATCATTTCCTATACCCCCCCCCTTTCTTATCTTCCCATCAGCTTAATATTAATTTAGACACATCACCAATATATTCTTTCTTTATTGGATGCTCCTTTTTAACACCTTAGGTTTTATTTGCACATTTAATGTTTTTAGCTATTAATTTTATTTTTTTTTATATTGTTTTTTATGCTTTCTTTTTAGTGGAGGAACATGAACTTCACGCTTTTTCTATGATTCACAAACCACTTGTGACCATAATATTTTTATCGTATGAGTGATGTAAATATTCTGGACATTATTTATATTTAACTATTACTTATGAATTACAATGTTAATGTCCTTAACAAAGATAACGTTCAGAGACCTCATGAGTTCTTATTGCTACCTTGTGGACCACAACAATAAAACCATTAACAAAGGACGGGGCGGAGCCTAGCCACGAGCAGAGATGGCAGCACATTAATAGTGCTCTGTAGTCCCCAGTGTTATCTCGCCTAATTTCAACCTGGAGATATAGCGTAACTAGCTGCTCTCCAACTCAGCAGCACTACCTGTGTCTCAGAGTGTCCTGGGATACCTCACACTTGCCCGTAGTGTACACAACAAGGATCGCAGTCTTCCACTCCTGTTGCGATCTGGGGAGGGAGCTCTGTGCTGCGAGGCCTTCTTGCCTTAATAACGGCTGTGGATCTACATAGCAGGAGCTCCGGTCACTTGACTTGCGCCGGGTGCCTGCTTTTTACTCTCCGGGACCACCTTGTTCTAACGCAGGCGCAGCGCTCAGGCTCCACATAACCGGCCATTGGGAATCAGGCCGCAGACGACCAGAACTTGGCTTGGAGGGCGCCCACGTGGTCTGAGTGAGCCGCAGTTGCCGATCTGCACGGAACCAGCTAAAGTAAGAGGAAACTTACTCCACAGCACACACACAGAGTTACTAATAAAGCCGGAGGTGACTGCTACTGTGGCTCTTGTTTGGGGGAAGTTAGTACACACTATTGGGCTGTTGTGCACATTTAACGGCTAGGTCTGGCAGGATAAATTAAACTTTATATCAGGGTAAAGAAACAGTCTCTAACACTGTTGCATTTTGGACGGTTTCCTGGGGCCATGTAGTGAGATATAAATACAGAGAGTAGATACTGAATAAATTTGCCTATATTATTTATTTATTTTTGCCTGCTGTTCTGGTTCCAAGCAGAGGGGCACACAAACTTGTGGTGACCACGCAGGGGGAAAAGAAAAGGATCTGAAAATAACTTAAAAAATAATTAAAGAAACAGCATCAACAGGACTCATTGTACTTTCCTAATTTGTGTGGGGTTTATTAGTGCTTGCAGAAGGTATACTGACCCCCCAAGTGACCAACAAAATAATATAATGTCAAGCAAGAGGAACACTAAGCCGCCTAAAAGCACACACTCCAGTATAATGGAGAACTACCTGATACCAGCAGAATCCACAGTGCTTCCTAATAGAGCAGTACAAGACGCCGCGGTGCAGGGTATTGCAGCCCAGACACTTAATACCCCGCCAGAGACTCCATCCCTTAGCTACCTCACAAAGAATGACATTCTGCACTTGTCCTCTAAAGAGGACATCAGGAATGCTATGCAGGATTTTAAAACCATGTTTGGGGAGCTTAAAAGGGACATAGCAGCGGTTGATCAGAGGGTCACTCATATGGAAGAGAAGCACGAAACCCTTAGCTCTGATATACAGCAACAGTCCAGCTATTTACAAGCTCAAGAGGGCATAGTTCACACTCTCATGGACCGAATAGAAGATCTTGAGAATAGGAGCAGGAGGAATAACCTTCGCCTTAGAGGGGTCCCTGAAACAGTAGATCCTCCTGCCCTACAACCCTTCATCCAAGACTTCATCAGACACCTTAAAAACAATGATGCCTCACCAGACACGCAAATAGAAAGAGCCCACAGGGCCTTGCGCCCCAAGCCTCCAAGCAGAGCTCCTCCTAGAGACATCGTCATGAAATTTTTGTCTTTCAAGGATAAAGAAGAGGTCATGAGATTGGCAAGAGCAAGGCACCCAATTGAGTTTAGGGGTTCCGAAATCCAAGTATACTCTGATCTTTGTCCAACCACTCTACAAAAACGTAGGGACATGAGATTTGTCACAGCAGCATTGAAGGAGAAGAGGATTCCATATAGATGGGGCTTCCCCACCTGTCTGATCGCCACAAGAAACAACACATCACACATCCTCAGATCTATAGAGGACCTTCCTAGCTTTAACCAAGCTCTGGACCTGGACATAAGACCTCCTCAAAACATTGATGGGGTGATGCAGGGCCCTCAAGTTGGGGACCAGGGAGACGCCCCTCGGCCTCGCTGAGGTGGGGTCAGAGATGCCAATCTTCCAGATCTCTACATCTTAATTATTCCAGGATCAAAAAACCCTAGTGCTTTATCTGCAGGGTCTTAACCTAGAAAACATTGTTGGACTGTAAGGTCGTAAGTAGTTAATCACTTAGAAGTAATAAATGTTGCATATGTGCTACTGTGTTGTTATTATATGTTGTATTCTGTATTTGTGTTTCTCAAAGACCTGTTGCACCACTTTATATTTCAAGAATGTAGTGGCCCAAGGGAGTCCTTACAGAGGTTATGTATAATACTCGGTCAGTCAGATTTTGTATAAGATGGGCGATGGAAACTATTTATTGCATGATAGCTCAACCCTTAGCACATAATTAGTCACCAGTAGCGGTCCCTAAGCTAAGCTTATTTTAGATACAAGAGTACTGGATAATACCGGTGAGGCCTTAACTATGGGAGCAATGAGGAACTGAAAGGTTGTATACAACCAATGGCTTAGAAGCAACTTATATGCTGTACTCCGCCTCTAATCAGTTAAACCATGTATGATGCAGACACTGAGTATTACCCCTTATATAATAATTCAGTATGTTTTCTGCGGTCTGCTCCCGGTGGGGGCCCACAGGCCAAGTTAAGTATATATTATCAGACCCCGCCCACATCATTACATTGCCCTATAACATATCAGCCCTCTGGTAGTCATTATTTAAAGGGTATACTGTACTGACCGAATTGGATAGGCTGATAAGGTGGATCAGGCATTAGGGGTCCCAGCACTTATTTAGATATATAGGACACCAGGTATGCAGTAAGAGATATGTTTATTAGTTCAGGTTGAACTACTAAGAAAATGTTTAAAATTCTATCTAACATGCGAGAGATACACGGGGATAACTACCCCTGATTGTTTGTTGTAGTTAAATTATATTAGTGCTAAGTCAGAAATTATCAACCATCCTTGTAGTCCAGGGAAACTTGATTTCAATAGGAACACGCACTACCTACTCTTTTCATTACTTGTCTTCTTAGAGAAGACCCCTTGTTTTTCTACCTTTACTAAAACCCCTTTTTTTTCCACGCACCACTCATAAATTCCCTCTCCCTCTCTCCTGGTACTTTTTTCCTCTATACCCCTCCCCCCCCCCTTTTTTTTTTTCCCTCTCCCCTCCCCTTTACTTTGACTTTCCAGACCTCATTTCCCCACATCACATTGGTCTGTGGATCTGCAGTCACCCGCTCACAATGTCTGGACCTTTTGATAGACGCACACCCCTATCGGTTGAGCTTATATCTGTAAACACTAAAGGGTTGAACAGCCCTAATAAACGCTCCATAGTACTAAGAGACCTACAAAAAATGGGTGGTGACGTAGTTTATTTGCAGGAGACCCATTTTGCAGCGTCACATGAACCTAGGTGGTACAGTCGTCAGTTCCCTAATGCCTACTTTGCCTCTGGCCCTAAAAAAATCAACGGGGTAGGAATTATTTTTAGTGCAAGAATGCCTTTTCAACTTACACAAGAATACAAAGATCCAGAAGGCAGATACATTGTACTTGTTGGATCACTATTTGGTAGACCCATTACCCTTGCAAATGTGTACTGCCCGAATCAAGCTCAGCACCCCTTCTTACAGAGGGTCGTTCGTAAAATCTTAGAAATTCAGACAGGAGTATTGTACCTAGGAGGGGATTTTAATGCTCCTATGGATCCCTCTCTTGATACCTCTAATGGTGTCTCCAGCACTCCCCACAAAATTTTAAAGCGTATCAAGACAACACTAGCTGAATTGGCAATACATGATATATGGCGATTACAGCATCCCTCGGTTAAAAATTATACATTTTACTCACATCCACACAAAAAATATTCGAGAATTGACTACCTGTTTACTGACTCTACGGGCCTCATAATCACTAAGAGCAGCAGCATATATACAATCACATGGTCAGATCATGCCCCAGTGGGATGTTCCATTCAATGGCCCAGTACCCCTATAACTCCTTACGTGTGGAGATTGGATGACACACTTCTTGATGATCAGTTGTTCTGCGCTGATATTCGAAACTCATTAACAGAGTTCTTCCAGCTTAACGATAATGAACAGCTAAGTGACACCACTATATGGGAGGCCCATAAGTGTACCATCAGAGGCCTCATGATCAAGAGAAGATCAAGACTGAATAGTCTTCGTAGGGTGCGTTACCGGGCACTATTGACTCAGGTAGAGGGGGCAGAGCGCCAGCACAAGCAACATCCGCTCGATGACGCTGGCCTGGCTCGGCTTACTCAGTCCAGGGCAGAGCTCTTACAGTTCTTACAGGAAGAGCAACAAAAGCAGGCTCTTATCCTGAGGAGACTTTACTTTGAACAGAGCGATAAGCCAGGGAAGCTCCTTGCTAGGGCTATTGCACGGAAAAAGCTGAAGGCATATGTTCATCACATGACCGATAATACAGGCTCGACTAGAGCTGATGGCAAGTCAATTGCGAACATCTTCAGGACTTATTATGAGTCCCTGTACAACTTGCGCCGCAAGGCTCAACCCCAGGGAGATGTCCCTGGGCCACCACAGGGGGACGGAGACATATTGGACTATCTGGAGGGGGTAAACCTCCCCAAACTGACTACCGAGGCAGTGGAGCATTTGGATTCCCCGATCACTTCGGAGGAAGTCCAAAAAGCAATTAAAGATTTGCCTTCGGGGAAATGCCCTGGACCTGATGGGTTTGGGTTAAAATACTACAAAATATATGCAGATATATTGATCCCCAAATTGGTGAGCATATTTAACTCACTTTCAGAAACACCTGACCTTCCAGGAACCATGCTAGAAGCTTACATCACAGTGATCCCCAAACCAGGGAAACCACATAATAGGCCTGAGAACTTTAGGCCTATCTCGCTTTTAAACTCAGATGTGAAGGTTCTGGCAAAGGTGATGGCTGCCCGCATGAATAGATACCTCCCCGACTTGATATCGTCTGATCAGGTGGGATTTGTACCTGCCCGTGAGGCTAGGGACAACACCCTTAAGATCTTGCAGATGATAACCCATACCCACGTGAACGGACTGCCACTCTCCCTGGTCACTACAGATGCAGAAAAAGCATTTGACCGGGTGGATTGGCAGTTCATGCGACTCACACTGGAGAGGTTTGGTTTTGGGCCAGGCTTTATAAACAGAGTGATGTCCTTATATTCAGCGCCAAATGCGAAAGTAAGAGTTAATGGCACTCTCTCTGAGACATTCAAGATAAAGAACGGTACCAGGCAGGGATGCCCCCTCTCGCCGCTCTTGTTTGCTCTCACTATAGAGGTGTTGGCGGACAAGATCAGATCTAACCCAGATATCAGGGGATTCCCCATCGGCAATACGGAGCATAAGCTCTCAATGTACGCCGATGACGTTTTATTGACACTCTCGGACTCGGTTTACTCCCTTTCTGCAGCACTTGCAGAGTTCTCTGCCTTTGGTAAAGTATCTAATTTTCTTCTTAATCCCCAGAAGTCTGAGATATTGAACATTTCCGAACCGCCTGAGAGGTTTGATACCCTCCTCTCTAATTGCCCGATAAAAGTTGCCAATAGCAGTATTAGATACTTGGGACTCACTATCTTGCCGAAGGTGTCGGAAACTATTGATCTAAATTATAAAAACATCCGAGATGAAATTCGCAAAGACTTGACCAACTGGAAGAAAAAATCCATCTCTTGGATGGGCCGAGTTGGTGTTGTCAAGATGAATGTGCTGCCAAGGGTGCTGTATGTGCTACAGACGATCCCGACCCTTTCGGCTCGGCATTTCATCCAACAAATAAAATCGGAGGTGGAGGCCTATATTTGGAATGGTATCAGGCCTAGAATCAATAGGCATACCATATACTTACCCAGAGAGAGGGGTGGGCTAGGTGTCCCTCTCTTCATTGAGTACCAAAGAGCTATATTTCTTCAGAGGTTAGTGGAGTGGAACCGGAACTCCCATAACAAGCTTTGGATACAAATCGACAATGAAATCATGCGGCGAGGAAATGTGGGAGCGATGGCATGGATTTCGGCTAGGGGTCGCCCAGGTAAGATTTCTTCTTACCCCCTGATAGCAGATACTTTGAAGATATTTGATAATCTTCTAGGAGGGGACTCTTATATATCATCCCCTGTATCACCAAACGTCCCCGTTCGGGAGAACCCGGATCTGGGAATGGAAACTAGACCCCACGTTTCGGGGGAGTATTATACCTTGGCAGAGGCATCCATCTCTAATATCCTAACACAAGGTAAACTCATAACCCAAGCTGAGCTTGCTGAATGGGATGATGCTATGTTCTCATCCTGGTATAGGGTCGCACAGATCACACACTATCTTGACACTCATCGAGACCGGGGAGGGCTGGCTAGGAACAGGACGCCATTCGAAGCTCTGTGTACATCGTCTCAGAGTCCCACGCATCTTATCTCTCAGCTATACAAACTGCTACTGTCCAAGGGCGGTTTTATCCTCCCAACATATACGAATACCTGGCAGAGAGAGCTTGGACAGGAGGTGGATGCGGAAGACTGGACGAGGATCTTTGCAAGAGCTAGGAGGGCCTCGGTCTCGATGAGACTCCAGGAAATGCACTACAAGCTCTTAAGCAGGTGGTATCTGACGCCACACAGACTTCAAAAGATCTATCCACACACTAGCGGGGAGTGCTGGAGAGCCTGCGGAGAGGAGGGGACCCTCCTCCACATCTGGTGGACATGTCCACTCATACGGCCTTTCTGGGAGGGGGTGCTGGGAGAAATGAGCAGTATTCTTAAGATGATTATCCCACCAAAACCAACATACTTGATCTATCATGACTTGCCTAAAGTAATCGGAGAGGATAAGTATTTACTCCTTTTGCTGATGCTGAATAGTGCAAAGGGACTAATACCAGCATACTGGAAAAAATCTAGAATTCCAACCATCCAGGAGTGGAGGGCTAGAGTGGGGGATCTCCTCAAACTTGAACGATATCACTATTTAAAAATCGGGAAACTGGCCACTCATGAAATGATGGTGTTAACTTGGGCAGGCAAAGAGTTGTGAAATGTTAGACACCCGGCTGTTCACTGAGAACCACATGCAAACCCCCCTCCCTCCTGTACCAACACCCCTCCCTCCTCCCTTCCCCCCACTCCTTCCCTGACATTCCCCCCCCCTTTTTTTTTTTTCTCTTCCCCTCTTCCTCTTCTTCCTTTTCTCCTTTTTCTGCACTGATCTTCTTGATCTGTTCTTCTATGCCTTCATCTTTTGAAGGTAGTCATCAGGTATTATAATACTCTCAGCAGTATGAAGCAAGTATGCTGAGAATCGTAATGTATGTTTGTTATATCCCCTGATGTACAGTTAATTAAGATATATATGCTATGCAATAAGTTTTCCTTCATCACCACGAGCATTTCCGCTCGACGAAACAAGTTTCAAAGCACTGGATCACGGACTGATTGAGTTTGCTTAGTGAATATTATTACTTTATTGCTAATAGTCCTGTAATGGCAAAACTTTAAACAAAAACCAACAGACTTATCTCAATACTCAGGACTATATCTCTGTTTCTTGTTTGTATTTTGTGGACATGTTAACCCGTGATTCAAGTTGTATGTTTTATCAAAATAAAGCTTGTTTTAAAAAAAAAAAAAAAAAAAAAAATATTAACACAATTTGATAATGGAAAAAAAAAAAAAAAAAAAACCATTAACAAAGATGGCAACTACAGAATTATCAACTTCCTGTTCCTTTTTTCACATAATTTAAAGGACTTTGTTTTAACTTCTGCACAGGGATAGGCACTGACAAAGGCTGTGGCGGACATTTTCCAAAGTAAAGACCTTAGTGAAGGACACCAAGGTACATTTGAAATTAAAAACATTATTTTATAGCGCTTGGTGTTATTATACTGATGCAGATACCACTGATCCTATAACCAGCCCTCCTCTGGCTATACCCACGAGCCAGTGTCACTACTGTGTCTTTGTATAGTGTTTGGTGGTATTATACTGATGCAGATACCACTGATCCTATAACCAGCCCTCCTCTGGCTATACCCATGTGCCAGTGTCACTACTGTGTCATTATATAGTGCTTCTTGTTATTATACTGATCCAGATACCACTGATCCTATAACCAGCCCTCCTCTGGCTATACCCATGAGCCAGTGTCACTACTGTGTCATTATATAGTGCTTGGTGTTATTATACTGATGCAGATACCACTGACCCTATAACCAGCCCTCCTCTTGCTATACCCACGAGCCAGTGTCACTACTGTGTCTTTGTATAGTGCTTGGTGTTATTATACTGATGCAGATACCACTGATCCTATAACCAGCCCTCCTCTGGCTATACCCATTAAACAGTGTCACTACTGTGTCTTTGTATAGTGCTTGGTGTTATTATACTGATGCAGATACCACTGACCCTATAACCAGCCCTCCTCTGGCTATACCCATTAAACAGTGTCACTACTGTGTCTTTGTATAGTGCTTGGTGTTATTATACTGATGCAGATACCACTGACCCTATAACCAGCCCTCCTCTGGCTATACCCATGAGCCAGTGTCACTACTGTGTCATTATATAGTGCTTGGTGTTATTATACTGATGCAGATACCACTGACCCTATAACCAGCCCTCCTCTGGCTATACCCATTAAACAGTGTCACTACTGTGTCATTATATAGTGCTTGGTGTTATTATACTGATGCAGATACCACTGACCCTATAACCAGCCCTCCTCTGGCTATACCCATTAAACAGTGTCACTACTGTGTCTTTGTATAGTGCTTGGTGTTATTATACTGATGCAGATACCACTGACCCTATAACCAGCCCTCCTCTGGCTATACCCATTAAACAATGTCACTACTGTGTCTTTGTATAGTGCTTGGTGTTATTATACTGATGCAGATACCACTGACCCTATAACCAGCCCTCCTCTGGCTATACCCATTAAACAGTGTCACTACTGTGTCTTTGTATAGTGCTTGGTGTTATTATACTGATGCAGATACCACTGACCCTATAACCAGCCCTCCTCTGGCTATACCCATTAAACAGTGTCATTACTATGTCATTATATAGTGCTGGGTGTTATTATACTGATGCAGATATCACTGATCCTATAACCATGTTTTATATGTTTTAATAAATTGTTAATCTTATCGCCTTTGGGAGGCTGTTTGCCTGCCAGTATAAAAGCAGGTGTGGGCAGTGAATGAGCGTACTATGGCTCCACCTCATGTGAGTGGGATACCGTCAATCAATATCTTTGTTCATTGATTAACAACAGTGTTACACTATATGCCTCTTTTCCTTTCCCTTTGAGTAATTTCGAGACAACCAGACTTGATTGTACCACTTTTATGGACATATCCTTTATTTATATATTTACAGATCTTTTGATATTTTTTTAAAATATTTGCTATTCTCATAGCCACATTTTCTGCTTTGTCACATTTATTATCACAATTTCAAACAACCTCCCGATTTACTTCTATTATCACATGTTCTTGTTATCCTTTGTTGAAAAGCAGGAAGGTAAGTTTAGGAGTGTACACTTCTCTGGAGCACTGTATGGCAGCAATTTTGTAACAGTGTTATATATAAGCAAGATCACCAGATGGCAGCTCAATTTCCTGTCAGGTAGTGCTCTTGCATGTGCATGCTACCTATATAGATATCTCTTTAACAAAGAATAACATGAGAACAAAACAAATTTGGTAATATAATTGAATTAGAAACTTTTTTTTTTAAAATTGTATTCCCTATCTGAATCATGAAAGGAAAATTTGAGTTTCCTGTCCATTAAAAAAAAAAAAAAAAAAAAGCTAGAGAATTAAAATGTTTTGAATTAAAGGGACACTCAATCAAAATTAAACTTTCATTATTCAGATAGAGCATGCCATTTTAAACAACTTTCCAATTTACTTCCATTAACTAAATGTGCACAGTCTTTTTATATTTAAACTTTTTCAGTCACCAGCTCCTACTGAGCATGTGCAAGAATAAATGTGTATGCATTTGTGAATGGCTGATGGCTGTCACATGGTACGTGTATGCATTTGTGATTGGCTGATGGCTGTCACATGGTACAGTGGGAGTGGAATAATACATAACTTTTAAAATTGTCAGAAAAAAAATCTACTACTCATTTGAAGTTCAGACTAAGTGCTATTGCATTGTCTTGTTATCTTGCATTTGTTGATTATGCAAATCTACTGTGTTGACTGGTCCTTTAAGTAATGTGGTTTTTAACTACTTTGGCTAAAATAGTCCTAATGGATTAATAAAATATTTGACGTGCTCTATATTTAATTTAAATATTTTAATAAAAACATGTACTTAAATGGTTCGATCTGCTATCTATCTATCTATCTATCTATTTATCTATCTATCTGCTGTCTGCCTGTCTGTCTATCTATATACCTCTCTGTCTGTCTCTATATTTATCAAGCTAGCTATCTATCTGCTTTACTTTGTATTATTGTAACAAAACCTATGGAAACATATAAATATAGAGGTCTAACATTATTGAATTTTTACTAGCAAACTATCACCCTCAAAGGGCCAACAAGGAATCATATTAAATAAGAAAATAATACATTTCCATTCCTTCTAGCTGCTTTTGTGCTTCTGGATAATAGAGGCAACATTTTTCATTTGGTAGTTTGCCAAGAAAACTGATACCATAATTTAATGAGCAGAACATACTATATGAAAGGTTTTTCAGAAAAAAATGACTGAGTGTTTTTTAAATTAGGGAAAATATTTCTGGAAAAATATTGTACATAATAAATAACGGTATAACGCTGCCTCCAGAAATAATAACCCCTAGAGACATAAATACATTATCAATTGCAGATTCAAGTAATCACCTAAAAAGTCACAGAATTTTTACAGTTTTGCATAGAACGGTTTTATAAGATAATGCCAAGTGGTAGTTCTAGGCGGTGAAGGGTATGCAAAAGCACATCCAATCTATTTATTTATTTATTTGCACCCTCATTGGGCTGATTAGAAGGGTAAAAAGATTAAAATTATCATTGACTGCCCCTACGCTTGTACTGCCTAATCACATCATATAAACATAACCACCACTGAACTGCCCCCAAATTTGCTGTGACCCTACCTACTGAACACTTGTGACTTCACTTACATGGGTGTTTAACCCCACCCAATAATTCGGTTTCTGCAACCATCAATGAATAGAGGTATACTTTTATGGGGTTTTTTTTACACTTCTCGTTACAGTACATAGGTCCCTATTCCATTTACTCTGTACATAAGCTGCAGCTCGAAGAAGCTACATGCTGCAAATTAAAAGTGCAGAAATTTCCCCTGTACCTCCTCCCAGCGCTGAGTGTCTGTACTGCATTGGATGAACTCGCTCCTATAACTCCAGGCCCTTATAAAAAGTACAGTACTTCAAGGTGTTGTAAAGTTAAAGACCATTTATTGAAAAATATTTTAAAAAGGATAACAAGGCACCATGCATGGCGTCTAAGAGCGGGTCTGTTTGATGCATTTAGTACCCCCTAGAGGCACTTAGTCATAGACTTATAGATTTAGTCTATGACTAGGTGTCACAAGGATGTGCGAAATGCGTCAGACAGACCCGCTCTTGGACACCATGCATGTGTGCCTTGTTATCCTTTTTAAAATATTTTCCAATAAATGGTGTTTAACTTTACAACACCTTGTAGTACTGTGCCCCATTCCATTTAGTCTGTGAAAAAGTTAAGAAGGTTGCGCTATCTGACCTCCAGATGTTAGTGCATCTGAGTCTTGTGCACAAACTTTTTACTTTCAACTTATAATATGAGAGTAAGAATAGAAGTTATTGATTTAACTTGTGTAGTGTTGGCGCTCAATAGCGCTAATATTTTTGCACTCCACTTGTAGTTTACGCCAAAGTATTTATTTTATTTTTTACCTTTTATTAACTAATTAATTAATGGGGAATGAGTTTTGAGTTTAATTTCCCTTTATTAAGTTAATATTTACAGAACTACTTAAAATGTTTGAATGCATTTTTTTCTATTTAACCATGATGTGTTGAATTATATTTTTGTAATTAAATGGATATAAATTTAAAAAAAAATATGCTTTAATATATAGGAACATTCTATTATTAAACTGTAGGTGGCTCAATAACAATCATTTAAAAAAATGATCAAATTATTTTACAAATATCCTAGAATTTAATGGTGCATTTTGTAAGATAAACTTTTATAAAGGAATGTGGTTGACCCATATGTATTTAACACAGCTAAGAGGTTAAATCCATGAAGTCACCTCCATAGCAGCAATTCCCTACTGGCACCTAGGTGAACATCTAGTGAACCAATAATAAGAGAGCATATGTGAGTAGCAACCAATCACTTGGACGTTCCATTAACATGTTTAAATCTACAAACATGTGAACTAAAATGATAAATTAACATTTTGATGATTGTATTTCATTTTGCATACTTTCAGTGTAATTTGAACTATATTTTTTATAATGATAGTGTATATTAGTATGCAAACTGAGCATGTGCCAAGTTGATAAAAAGCTGTGCAAACTTCATCAAAATACCTTTGACAGTGGGAAAAAATGGATTTTCAATAACTCAAAAGGCTTGAATTTGAAAAGTTTAAAAATCCTTTGAAAACCTGTTGGAAACATCTTCCCTTATTAATTGAAATAATGGTGTCGATTGTCCCCATGTACTGTAAAGGGGGCATTTTTGTATCACAAATGCATTTGCAAGTATAAGAAAAATGGATTTTCTAATGCTTTTAAAATTATTAGGAGGGCATTTGAAATTGAAAGCTCCACAAAAAGCCATGCACTGTATTCTGCAAAGGAATTCTGATCGATTGAGTGCGACCAAATTTAACGCGTCGGATTGGTGCAACTTTAGAGTTCTGGATAACTGTCTGATAGAAATTATTAAAAAAAATATATTGCATCAAGAAAGTTATAAGGGCTCAATAATGCATGCAAAGGGCTTTAACATAGAGATACATACATACACATGTCTAATCCTCCTGGATCTCTCAGCTGCATTTGACACAATTGACCATAGGATTCTAATAGAGCGCTTGCAGTACATCTGTGGTCTAGGAGGCACAGTCCTTAACTGGTTTAAATCCTTCCTCGCTGGTAGATCACAGAGAGTAATATCAGGATCAAGCTCATCAGCACCAACAGAACTGGCCTGCGGAGTTCCACAAGGATCTATCCTGTCTCCCATGCTATTCGCAATTTACTTACTACCACTGAGGGACATCATTAACCGACATGGCCTAAGGTATCATTGTTACGCTGATGACACACAACTCTACTTCTCCTTTGCTCCAGATACTACAGACCCAGCATGCCGCATAAACAGTTGCTTAACAGACCTCATAGAACGGATGAATGCTAGCTGTCTCAAAGTGAACCCGGACAAAACAGAGTTACTCTTGGTGAGGGGACCCCAGGCATCAAAAATATCCCACGATCACCCAACTGGCCTGGAGCTTGGAGGCTGTGCACTCGTTAGTTCAGCAAAGGTACGAAACCTCTGAGTGCTGATTGACGCTGGACTATCTTTTAAACAGCAGATTTCCTCCGTAATAAAATCTGCCTACTTTCATCTGAAAAACATAGCCAGGATACAACACTTAATTCCACCGGATGATATGCCAACATTAATCCATGCATTTGTATCCTCTAGGCTAGATTACTGCAATGCACTTTACTTGGGCCTCCCAAAAAAAGAACTCCATCGCCTTCAGACAGTACAAAACGCAGCAGCAAGACTATTGACCAATCAAACTCGCTCCTGCCACATAACACCTGTTCTCCACTCCCTGCATTGGCTCCCAATTAAATGGTGAACATATTTTAAAATTGGCCTGCTGACCTTCAAAGCCTTAAACAACCAAGGCCCACAGTACCTGAAAGAGCTCCTGATACCCTACATCCCTTCCCGTTCACTTAGGTCAGCCACACATCCCTCCTCTCAGTGCCAAGAATAAGGACAAACTCAGGCTCCAGAGCATTCTGCCACGCTGCCCCTACTTTCTGGAACTCTTTACCGTGCGCAATCAGAGAGGCACCGTTCTTACAGACTTTTAAAAAAAAGCTAAAGACCCACCTCTTCCATCAGGCATTCAGTCCGCTTATCTGACCTTCAGAAACTCCTAACTTTTATGTCTTATGTTGGTACAGTATATTTGTAAAGTGCTTTGAGTCTCACAGGGAGAAAAGTGCTATATAAATCTCAAATTATTATTATTATTATATAAATATGTATATGTATGTGTGTGTGTATATATATATATATATATATATATATATATATATATATATATGTGTGTGTGTGTGTACACATGTATTTGTGTTTTACTGTATATTTACTGAACGTATTTAGCATTCAAATGTTCCTCACTTACATGATAATGTCCTTTTTATTGTAAATATGTATATCTACCTGTGTGTATATATATATATATATATATATATATATATATATATATATATATATATACCTATACCTGTATACCAATTCCTATAGATATATAGATAGATATGTATTATATATATAGATAGATATGTATTATATATATATATATATATATATATATATATATATATATATATATATATATATATATATTTATTTAATAATAAAGTACATTATTTTGAAGAACATAGGAATGTAAAATGTTTTTTGCACATCGGTAGTAATCGTAAGGTGCATTATTGAAATATTACAATAAATTAATACAAAATATTAAACATGCTATAGTATGTTAATAGTTTTTATTATTTATTGTTTTACTTATTTTATGTTTAATGCTTCAATAACATGCCCTAAAATTAGTTTTCATGTACGCTAAACTGACTGTGTTAAATCTAAATTGCTAAACCCAACGTGAAAAATGTATATTTTATATTCCTGTTCTTCACACAGAAAATAATGTACTTTTTAATTATTGGGAAAAAATAATAATAATAAAATATATATACTGTAGGACTTCCGGTGTGCGGGTGTAGAGAGTGGAAGCGGTGAAAAAGAGCTCCGCTGCTTCAGCTCCTAAAACTGAGTTAAATCTCACCAAACACCCCTTAAAAGTGCTGTCATCCTTGGCAGGAAAGGTAAATACCTGCCCGGACTCTGGACAGCGAGGAATCGAGCATCTGATTCCCCCGCCGAAAAATCCAACAGACAGAAGAAGAGGAGAACGGCTGCAGCTGCAGAGGAACTTGCTGGGCAGTGACTCCAACACACCGCAGAGCCGCACAAGGGGTAAGCGGCAGTCAACTAGTACCTGGTGAGAGTTGGGGGCACTGAGTGGGACATTTTACAGGTTAGAGGAGCCAATACAGTCACTGGTGGGAAAACCGCCATCTTGCCTCCACTATTGGGGATACACAGCAGTGCGGCCCATAGCTGACAAAAAAGCAGCAGCAGATTGGCCTCTGTGTGACCGGCTAGAAAAGGCCAAACACCTGTCGCCATCTCAAAGGGACAATAAGGAGCACGGCACGCTCCATATAAATACTGAGTGCTAACCCTTTAAAAAACAAACATATAGCAAGGGGGAAAAAGATAAGAAACAGCTTTAGGGAGCTGCAAATACAGCCCAGAACAGACCACGTGGCTAAACCGATAAACATATAAGGGGACAGGATCCCTACTTAAGGAGTCAAAAGACACAGAAAAACACACATTGAACAATCCCTTAGATGACACGGGCAGCCCTACTCAGTTGTCAACTGGAGGAGGATTAAACTGACAAGAACAGACTCTTTTCCCCTTTCTCTTTGGGGGACATATCTCCTTTAGTTTAAGTATCTGTCACAACTCAGGAGAAAGTACACAACCTGGGGAGACTGTATAGCTGCATTGAATTATGGGTGCTCCAACCCCCAGACTCATCCCATTCATGAATAGCATAATCTCCCACTAGAAACATGCAGGGCTAGATGCCATGGCCGGGCTAGACGCCATGGTCCTGCACCCCCCCGCTCACCTATCGATTATTAAATCCTCTATTGAAACTGGGTTCCTCATTGCCTTGGGGACAGAAAGACACTTGTTAAGATCTGTGGGCCTGCAGGCAAATAAGCGCAGTAATATACCATAGCTGAGGACTGTAGCGGAGGGACTCTTAGATCTGTATGCAAAAATATTATAACTCATACATTAAAAAAACAGGCACAATGGCAAACAGATTGAAAAATGCAGATAAGAAAAAGAATCAGGCAGAGACACTGCAGGCCCCCCTGGGTGTTGAGGACACCTTGACCACCAATACCGTGGACACTCATCCAATTGTTTCCCAGATATCTGCTTTGTTTCTACCAAAGATAGAGCAGCTGCAAATGGGAATGGACTCACAGCAGAAGTTAAATCCTTTAATGGCAGGCTCTCTCAAGTGGAGCAAAAGGTGACAGAGGGAGAAACTCGCCATAGAGAAACCGCAGCAACTATTCATACACTGCAGCAACAGACCGACTGGCTGTGGGCAAAGATTGACGATCTGGAAAACAGGTTGCGAAGAAATAATTTACGAATAGTTGGAGTACCAGAATCCCTCCCGGGGACACAGCTAATAGAGTTTGCAGAAATTACCCTACCAAAATTGCTGCATATTCCTCAATCGGGCTTGCTGTGTACTGTAGAAAGAGCCCACAGAGTGGGAGATCTGAGAAGACAAGGCAAAAACAATCAGCAGCCGAGACAGGTCATGATAAAGTACCTCAACTTTAAAGCAAAAATAACCATCTTGCAGGCCTACAGGAAAGCCTACAGGAAGATTTCATCCCTGGAATATGAAGGCAAGAAATTATACCTGTTCCAAGACTACTCTGCGACAGTGGCAGCCAGAAGGAAGGAATTCTCACCGTACTGTAAACAACTGTTGGAGCAAGGCAGCCCTACTATACCCAGCAAGACTACGATTGCACACAACAAAAGGACCTTTGTTCTTTGAGTCACCATATCAACTTAAGCCCCACTTACAGAGAGAGAATGAACAGCAGCAAGCATCAAATCAACTAGACTTTCCTTCTGCTTCATGAAACTAAGGTTCGGGACCCAGACATACAGTAGAAAGAAAGAAAGAAAAGCACTTTACAAACTACGCCATGCAGAACTATATCCTTTACAAGTGAGGGGGGAGGGACTTCTTCACAGTTGAAGAGATTCTGTGTGTTATTGAAGTGTTGGGAGGGATAAGGGAGAGGGTGAGTTATTGTGTTACTGCTCTGTTCACTAATTGTTTTATATAATAGTAGAAATAGTGTACCCAGCCTCGAGGCGCTACCCCAGGGAAAAGGAGGATAGACCTAGGTGACATCATACGTAAGTAACCGAAGTGTATTGAAATTTACCCAAACAGCTGCTCACAACACACTACATACTCTTACACTGACAGACACTTACCAACACACAAGGTAACCATACTACTATAGCAGAATGAAGATAACTATATGGAATGTGGGGGGATCACCTCGCCTATTAAAAGAAAGGCAATCCTAAGACAGCTCAATGCTAAGAAAACAGACATAGCGATACTGGAAGAGACGCACCTCTCGCAAACAAAACACCAGATGCTTAAGCAAGGTTGGGTAGGAGAGATACTCTACACCCCTTATGAGGGGAAAAGAGTGAGAGGAGTGGCAATGTTATTCCGTAAAGGTTTAGATTATAATATTTCACAGACAGTAATGGACAAGGAGGGCAGATACTTGATTGCTAAGATTCAAATAGATACACTACACTTGGTGTTGTGTGGGATCTATGGTCCTCAAACGGGGAAGAAAGAATTCCTAAGCCACCTCCAAAGCCAGCTCATACACTTCTCAGATCTCCCCATCATAGCGGGAGGTGACTATAATATTGCACCACACAGACCAGCTGACAGATTCCATAACCCTAACAGCACCACACATCTTACCCACTTATGGGCGGGCTCTAAGAGGGAAACACTAATCTTGAAAAATTTCAGAAACACTCTGTCCCTGACGGATGTTTGGAGGGAAAGAAAACCCGAAACATGAGATTTTACATGCTCACATCCATCCAAAACTACTCTTTCTCGCATAGACTACTTGTTGATATCCAAACCTCTCTGCTCCAGGGTTAAAGAGGTGCGAATAGACCCTATTACCATATCGGATCATGCCCCAGTTACACTAGAGCTGCATAGGGACATACCACAGAGACAAACTCGCAGATGGAATTTCCCTACACACCTGTATCATGACCAGAACCTTCGGAAACACCTAATAGGGGAATGGTTAGCGTACAAAGAATTGAATGCCCAACATATAAATGACATATCCCTGTTTTGGGAAACAGCGAAAGCAGTACTGAGAGGGGTGGTCACAGCATATGCGATGAAGCTGACAAGAACCTGTAGGATTAGAGGGGAACTAATGTTGCGCCAACTCTTAAATGCCAGGAACCGGTATCTCAGACACCCGACAGAACAGAATAGAATCAAATACAGAGATATTAAAACTCTTAGAGACACTCATCTCCTGCAAGCTTCAGTTAGGGCCCAGAATAGACTACATGCCAAATTCTATCGTTATGGGAATCGCACAGGGAAACTATTAGCCAAAATCACCAAGTTAGAAAGCCCAATATTGTAACAGCCATCAGAGGCGAGGATAAGATACTAACACAAGAAACAGATATACATAGAGCATTCATCGACTACTACTCAAAACTATATAGCTCTCAAGATGTAAACACAGAGAGGAAACAACTTTTCTGGAAAGATATGACCCTCCCACAGATAGACGAAGGTCAACTACACAAACTAAATGCCCCAATCCACCCAGCAGAGGTCATCAAATAAATTGATGCATTGCCTTTGGAGAAAACCCCCGGACCTGATGGTCTGCCAGGGGAATTCTATAAAATGGTCAAGGGGGAGACTTCAGACACACTCACATTACTTTACAATGCAATTCTCGAAGGGAAGGCAAAACTATCCAACAGGTTTACAGAGGCAAACGTGACAGTTATCCCCAAACCAGACAGGGACCCTTTACTGACGTCATCTTACAGACCAATATCCCTACTCAATTCGGACTACAAACTATTCACGAAAATAATGGCCAACAGATTATCGGAGATACTCCCCTCTTTAGTACACGAAGACCAGACTGGGTTCGTGAAGGGTAGATCCTCAGTTAAGAATATGAGAAAAGTGCAACTATTACTTACACATTACTGGGAGAAAGCCAAGCAAGATTGGGCCCACGACACAGAAGATGCTTGTCTGATACTTGTAGATGCCGAAAAGGCTTTCGACAAGATACTGTGGGACCACTTGTTTACTACACTAGGGAAATTTGGTATACAGGGAGCCTTCATGACAGCTATAACAGCCATCTATAATGAACCCCGCGCAGCGATCCTGATCAATGGCACACCATCGCCATCATTTCCGCTTATGAGAGGCACGAGACAGGGGTGCCCCCTGTCTCCGCTCCTCTTCGACCTAGCACTAGAGCCGCTGGCAATAAAAATTAGAAGACACACAGAGGGCTTAAGCATAGGCGGGGAGACTATCCATATATCTCTCTTTGCAGATGACATGATCCTATATACTAGAGAACCCAGAAGAAATATTCCTCACATAATGCAAATTATTGCAGAGTTTGGTAAGATCTCAGGATATTGCGTAAATAGGGACAAATCTGAGCTACTGTGGTTACAGAATAAAAGACCCTCAGAGCCTCTGCAAGATAACTTAAAAATAGTGGCCAGCACATTTAAATATCTAGGTATCACCCTGGCTAGGGAGAGTGCACAGTGGTATGAGATCAATTTCCGACCGCTGCTTAAAGACCTACGACGAACATTACTAAATTGGTCTACGTTACCATTGACCCTGTCGGGGAGAGTAGGACTAATTAAAAAGATATTATTTCCCAAATTGCTCTACACAATGCAAATGCTCCCAGAGCTCATACGCAAACAGGACATTAAGATCTTAAATAGGGAAATACTACACTTCCTGTGGAAAGGGAAAAAACACAGAATAAGCTATGTTAAAATGACGTACACACCAGAGACAGGAGGCTTTGGGCTACCGAACATTGAGCATTATAAATGGGCAGCTTTGGCTAAGTATGTGATGGACTGGCTATTGGACAGGGGACACTTCACCAACCGCAAACTACAGACAGAAATCGTTAAACTGTGGTCCTTGAAAATGCTTCCACACATGACACGCGCACAAGTTGACGCGATAGTCGGAGGCTCAACCCTTCTTCTCCACTCTATAAAAGCGTGGTGGAAGATTTGCAGGGCCTTTGGTGTCTCAGACAGACACACTGTATATCTCCCACTCCGAGGCAACCCAGACTTCCAAGCAGGGTTTACCACGAAACCTTTTAAGCATTGGGAGGAGTGAGGAGTAACGACTCTGAGGCAAGTACTGTCAGAGAATCAGCGAACAGTTAGACCCTTCAGAGACCTGCAAGACAACTTCAATATACCAAACAGGCATCACTTTGCTTTTCTCCAAATGAGACATTATGTACAGGACCTCCTGAAAACTGGATCTATGCCTGACACTAAGTGTGACATTTACAGACTATTGACATTGACAAAAGGAGGGATGACCTTTATTTCTCACACTTACAGGGCCCTACAGGTCGCCCCCAACAACGCTACTGGAACACAACTCCAGAACATATGGAATACATTGACTGGACAGAAATTAACAGACCAATGCATTCAACGAAGCTTCACAAAGGGGAGGAAGGCCTCCTTGTCCAGCGACATACACGAGTCACACATAAAACTACTACACAACACATACATAACACCTAGAATGCTCCACAAATGGAACCCGGAGGCTCCAGGCATATGCCCGAAATGTTCTTATCTCAACCCTACTATCATACATATGACATGGCAATGCCCACGGCTAACAAAATTCTGGGGAATGACATAGAGATGGTTGGAGGGTGTTACCGGGGATAGAATTGAAATGACAACAGAAATGGTGTTTCGGTTCGATTCGGTTCGGTTCGATTCGGTTCGGAAATTCAGCAATTCGGTAAGTATTAGGTGGGATTAGACTAGTATTATACTGTATATTAGGTGTTAACCTAACATACTGTATAATACTAGTGTAATCAAAATGACCATCCAAATTTACAAATCGATTCGATTCGGTTCGATTCGGAAAATTCGGTAACATTTTAATTCAGAAATTCGGTTTGATCCGAATCGCCAAATTTGCAGAATTTTCCGAATCGCACATGTCTACTGAGGAGTGCAGACTCCTAATGAAACTGTGAAATGATAGAGAAGTAAGAGTTTTTAATATAAATTGTTACCTAACTGCTAAAAGACTCATTCTAATTTCAAATCTCCACGTTTGCTATGCAACGAAGATGTTTTAAGCCATGGACTCCTGTAGATCTGCCAGCAAACTCACAGCGAGATGTGGAGCTGCCCATTTCAATGTGAACAAAGGAGCAGGATGAACTGACAGCAAATATGATACTGTTTAAACAAGTTTTTGTTTTTCCTCAGTGGAGGACATATATGGATTTAGCATAATATCAGGTAGTAGATAGAGAATAGAGAGCTAAAGAGGAGTCAAGAGAAGATAATAGAACATGTAAAAAAAACAAAACAGTACAGTTGTAGTGACAATATTTCTCATTGTAATTTGTAAAGCCTACTTATACTCGCATTGTTTGTTGCTGTGACCAGTGCTGGAAATAAATAAAGTATTTTAAAAAATATATATATACTGTTTCTGCAAAATACATATCTATACCTATATATCTAGAGGAATAGATATAAAGCTATAGGTATATACAGATATATCCAAAACAAAGCAGAAGAATCCAGCGAGAATCGTTGAAAAATAGTGGTAACTTTATTATTTAAAATAATGATAAAATACACTCAAAAATAGGGGGAAAGAAAAATATGAGTTAAAGGGTATGCCAATTACTCATGAGCAGCCAGTTGAAAGGTCTTACGCGTTTCGGCTGCAAAATAGCCTTAATCATAGACCATGTTGTGTATCTGGTTAACATCCCTTTTAAAGCCTGGTCAATAAAATTAAGGATGTTCAGCTGATGAGTATTCCATACCCTGATTAACCCTTTATGGCACTTTATCTTATAACAATATCAAAATAAAGTAATTGATATGATTATTCGTATTAGAATGGCAAATTTGTATCACTTGCAGAAGGAGGAAGATTCAAAAGGTAACATTAACATTTTCACATTTATAACTATATATGGAGACAGGAATATAGCTATAAAGGACCATTATAACCTTTAAAATAATTTCTCTGTGTACATGTGTGTATACTTTTCATTTTATAAGCTTTGAAACAACTAGCCCCTTATCTTTAAAAGGAAAAAACTGGTTATTTTTTAACCTAAAAGTAGTTCCTCCTCATGAGAAAATTATTCTATTTTATAATAATGGGCTAGTTAAAAAAATGTTTATAGCCTAGAGTTGAACAAACACAAAAGAAATATAGAGGTTGCTTCCTCACTCAGAAAATGTTTATGAAAGAAACTACTGTATTGAGCTGCCATTGTTTACTATTTATGTTGCCAATGGTTTTTGATATCACCAACTGCATTAAAGCCCTTTGGGCGTCTGGTTTGCAGGGTGAATATCCAAAAAGCCTCTCTGTGTAGTAATCTTTGTTGCCTGTCACCTCCTCTT
The DNA here is from genome assembly GCF_027579735.1 of Bombina bombina. Classification (NCBI taxonomy): domain Eukaryota; kingdom Metazoa; phylum Chordata; class Amphibia; order Anura; family Bombinatoridae; genus Bombina; species Bombina bombina. Next base: position 187,494,435 of record NC_069503.1, on the reverse strand, counting down.
GCACTATGTGTGATACTCTCAATGACCTGCCATCTAAAACTAAGGACTGATTTGTTATGTTGGTAAATAAAATGGTGTACTAAATCTGATACATCAATGTTCTTATCAATGTTGTTAAGGTGCTCCCTAATGCATGAGCGGGCTTCCCTTGTGGAGCACCCCACGTATTGCTTATCACACTGTGTGCACTCCACCAAATAGATTACATACTTGGTGCGGCAATTTGTGCAACTAGATGACAAAAAAATTCTTTGTGTAACTTTGGATTGGAACCTGTCAGTTACTTTAGCATGACTGCAAGCTATACAGTTTGAAAAATGGCATTTAAAGTGTCCTTTGACTACCAACCAGCTACTCCCTGTAGTTGTAATTCTTCTTAGTGAGCTAGGAGCCACAATATTGCCAATTGTGCGGCCTTTTCTAGGTATACAATTGATACCTTCTGTTACCAAATCCTTAAGACTATCTTCGCCTGTTAATACTGGTAGATGTTTTTTTATGATTTGACAAATTTCAGCAAACTGTGGGCTGTAATTTGTGATAAACTTAGGTTTCTTTTGATCAAAAAATCTATTTGATGGTTCTTTGTGAAGTAGCATTTTACTCCTGTCTAATCTACTAACTTCTAGAAAAGCTCTATTAATTACTTTATTAGAGTACCTTCTATCTTGTAACTGGATTTTCAGTACATCTGATTCCTTGACAAAATTTTCCTCGGTTGAACAATTTCGTTTCAACCTTATAAATTGTCCTTTTGCCACCCCAAAACCCGTATGCTTGGGGTGGCAAGATTTAGCATGTAGAATTGTATTTGATGAAATTGGTTTTCTATACAGTGTGGTCTTAACATTCTGATTTACCAAATCACCCATCAAATACAAGTCTAGATAAGGAATTATAACTTTTTCAAAGCTAAATGTAAATTGTAGGTTGATATTATTATTGTTAAGATAGGCAACGAAATTTTCCATTTCTTGTTCTGTTCCAAGCCATACAAATAAAAGATCGTCAATATATATTTTATATGATTTTATCAGATGTCTGTAAGGCTTATTTTCTCCAAAGACGTGGGTCCTTTCCCACCAGCCCATGAAGATGTTTGCATAGGCTGGGGCAAACTTTGCTCCCATGGCAGTCCCACGCCTTTGGAGAAAAAAATAATCTCCAAACTTAAAGAAATTATGTCCCAAAAGAAATTCGAAAACTTTCAGAATATATCCCTTCAATTTGGGATCATAATTGCTGTACATATCCAATGATAGAGATACGGCCTCTAGGCCATGGAAATGAGGAATACAGGAATAAAGGTCCACTACATCTACAGTAAGCCAAGAGCATTCATTGCTCCAATAAATCTGCTGAAGACAATTAAGTAGATGTGTAGTATCCTTAAGGAATGACGGAAGTTGCTGAACCATGGGCTGCAGGAGGGACTCGATCCAGCCCGACATTTTCTCGAAAAGGGAACCTATTCCTGCAATTATCGGTCTTCCCCTCACCTCCTCCAAGGACTTATGCACCTTGGGGAGGTGATGAAAAATGGGAATAACAGGACTGTCAACATACAGATAATCGAACGTGTCCTGGTCAATGATCCCCTCCTGCAATCCATAATCCAACAAATCAAATAGCTCACGCTGAAAAATACCTGTTGGATCTCTAGGGAGAGGAAGATAAACTTCAGTATCTGTAATCTGTCTTTCTGCTTCTTCTATATATGCTGTTTTGTCCAGGACCACAATACTGCCTCCCTTATCTGCTACTCTAATCACTATTTCATCTCTTTTACTTAAATTTTCGAGAGCCAACTTCTGGGCTCGACTCAGATTTGGGGGGGCAGCATTGTGGTATCTGGACAAAGTAAGCAGATCTTCTTCTACCCTTCGATGATAGGCCTCTAAAAATGGACCTCTTTCTCTCGTAGGGTAAAAGACAGAACGTGGCTTAAATCCACTATGGGTAGTTTTTAGAAAACTGCTTTGGGCAATAGATTCAAAGTTAAGGTCATGTAAAAGGAGGTAATCACAGGCCTCATCGAAGTTCATAATATCCATTATGGGACTTAATTCATTTAAGTTGTCCCAGATATTGCTATTTTCTGAGACATCGGTATCTGGCATGTGCTTGTCTTTGCCCCAGAAAAATTTCTTCAGTGTAAGATCTCTAATAAGACGATTGAGGTCTACAATTGTGTCAAAAACATTAAAGTTTGAGCTGGGCACAAATCCCAAACCTAGGCCTAAAACCGATGTCTCATCAGCAGTTAGATTATACTTCGAGAGGTTTATGATTTTTATATTTGGTATTTGTTTTGTTGACCCCTGCCCCTGCGGCCTCTTTGATTTTTTCCTCGGCCTCTTCCTCTTCCCCCTTCTGTTTCCATCCCTACCTGTCCTAAAGGGCGCTGAGAAGACTGGTTGGTAGTTTTCAAACAAGACTTAATAGGTACATTTATAGCTGGAGTGTCACTTTCATTGTCACTTAGGAATTCTCTCCGTCTAATTTCAATATTTTCTTGGTCTATGTCCCTTTGGCTAGCATTCCTGGTCAATATGGGTTCAGTTCTTTGTGGTGTAGTGTCCTCTCTCTATCGTGTGTTTTTAGCTTTATATTTTGGTCTTACTATTTGTTCCTCTTCATCAGACTGGTCACTTGTGCCACTCCTAGAGGAGACACCTGACTGTTCGTTGTCAGTACCTTCTGAATCAGAGAAGGTAACCTTTCTCTCCTGACCCCCATGTTTCTGTTTGTTAACCCACCTTCTTCTATTTCTTGTATTTTTAGTGTTAGTGTGCCAAACATAAACTTTGTTATTTAAATAATCTTCATTATCGCGATTAAACTTGCGTAATTTAAAGTTGTCTAATTCCAATCTAAATTTATCTACACTTTCTTTTAGAACTTTGTCTAAATCATTATATTTAGGGTGGTCCACAAATTCATTTAATTGTGACTGTACACCAGCTATATCTTCTCTGATCTTAATTAGCTGTTTGTCCTTATATTTGATAATTATTCCCACTTTGGAGCACTCAGATAGCGCTGCATTCCACTCATTAATGAAATCGTAATCGTCCACTTGGAATGCAGGAAATTTGTTGAGGCGTAAACCTCTAGGTATTAACTCCAACAAAAGATATTTTTCTAATGCTCTCTTATCCCACCAAATGCGATATTCTTTGATGAGAGAGCGTTCCATCAACAAAAAAATGTCACTGATGTTAAGTGTCTCTTGCTGTCTTATGAATGTGTCCTCCAAGGTTAATCTGTTAGTGTCCATGTCGGTTAAAGATTGTAAGGAAAAGTAACTCATATTGCCCCTGAGTGTATTTATCAATATAAAGGAACAGTAATAAAGTCCCAAAAGTCCAAAATACTCACAGCATAAATTATCACATATACAGATATATATAGAAATATGTATTAACAATAAAAAGGATATTTTCCTTTAAGTGAAGATCATTGGAATGTGAAATATGGACATTATATATATATATATATATATATATATATATATATATATATATATATATATATATATATATATATATAAATAAGCATTGCAGCCCTTTGCAGTCAAATGTCTGTAAACATAAAAAGTCATTTCTATTCAGTTCTTAGGTGTTAGAAAAAAAAGGCATACAAAGGACTTTAAGGTACCATTGCATTCCTATTGGCTGATTTGAATCTCCAAATTCAAATCATCCAATAGGATGAAAGCTTTTTCCTTTCATCCTATTGGCTGATTTAAATTTGAAGATTTAATATAAAAAGGGTACTTTGCATTCACTATTCAGTGTACGGCTGGAGACCACACAAAGAGGACATCCCTGTTGAAGGTCTGAAGAGGAGGACCGACTTCGCCACCACCATCGCCCCCGACCTCACAGCCACCAGTGGGGTAAATAGAAGATGGACCGCGGCCGGGATGAAGATAAAAAAGATAGACAGGTGATGGATGAAACAAAAAGACAAAAGTAGGCGCCACAATAGTGCAACATCAGTGATGTTAACAATAACCCCTACTCCAATCCATTGTACTTACAGGATATCAGGCACTTGATAAGTGCCACAACAGCATTCTGAGCTCTTATAGTCGCTCAGCAGACTAATCCTCGTACTCTCCAGACTCCTCCGTATAGTAAATGTAGCTGTGTCCAAACACAGGTGCAGATAAAGTAAGGGATTATCTGTTCAAACCAAACAATGAATTAAAATTGCAGTCACAGAAGTTACCACAACTTCAACTCTGTGTGACTGTACGGTAGCTTTATATATTAAAAATCCGTGGAAAGTCTAGTATAGTTAAAAGACTTTATTAAAAACAATGTTAAAACACGACGTTTCACGGTCTTACAACGACTGTTTCATCAGGTGAATTACATGTTTAATTCTCCACGGACTTTAAATACGCTTATCAGCGTCCTGAAGGTTGCACTGCGCAAACGCGAACATTTCCCCTCTCTGTTGGACCAATAATGTCTCATTCTGAATGGACCAATCAGAAACATTCTTACACAACACCCCCCCGTTTACGGGGACTAATGTATCACAAATAATCAACAATAGTATCAGTAATTGTTGTATTTAGAACTGTAACAGAGAGGCATTGAAGCTTATTTAGCGCTGTATTTGAAACTATAACAAAGGAGCATTAAAGCTTGTTTAGCGCTGTGAAGTGAATATGTTTGACTGTCGGAAGCCTCGCATATGCACAATGCAAATCCCCTTACAGTCTAACGATATTTTTACTGAGTCACACTAAAAATTTGGACCCAATGTCAGATAAAACATAAGTATAAGATATCTTAGACGCTCTCTCATTATATTTATATTAAAAAGGACTAATTCCCAATTTTCATATCTAAATCATATGTCTGAAAAACACTCAAGACAACATAGAAATATATACAGTCCTAGTTGTCTCCGGACTTACACAATATGATCCTATTCATACATCGTGATAAACCTATCCGTACATCGATCAGATCAATTCCATCTATAAAGATCAATGCTATCCATTTCTCATAATGTACTCCTTGTTCGTATTAATATCCACAACTAAAAATATACATTGATGGATGAATATGGAGCACCACAGGGATGAAGATGGAGCGCCGGCCATCATCACCGATGGGTTTAGAGTTAGGTTTTTCATTTTTTGGGGGGTGGGTTTTTTTTGGATTTGTTTTTGTTTTTTTGTTTTTTTGGGGGCAGCAAAAGAGTTGAATGACCATCCAAATGCCCTTTTTGGGACAATGGGTAGTTTAGGATTTTTTTAGTTAGTTTTTATTTTGGGGGGTTGTAATATTTATATTAGTTTTTTTAAAACAAAATAGCTGATCTCTTTAGGGCAATGCCCTGCAAAAGACCCTTTTAAAGGCTATTGTTAGTTTATTTTTAGAATGGGGGGTTATTTTGGGGTGTTTTTTTTTTTTAAATATATTAGAATAGGTTTTTTATTTTTGTAATGGTAGGGGTTTTTGGTAAATGATAGGTTTTTTATGTAAATGATAGAATTTTTTATTTTTTGCAATGTAATTTTTTTTTCAGTAATGGTAGTTTTTTTTTAGGTAAGGTTAGGTTTTAAATAAAGTTTTATAGGTAATTATTTTTATTTTAAGGTAGCTAGGATTTTTAAATTTATGGGTATTTTCATTTTGGTTAAGTTATGGGGTGTTAGGTTAGGGGGTTTAGATGATAGTTTATTACTTAGCGTTGTGGGGGGATGGTTGTTTAGGGGTTAATATTTTATTTAGGTAGTTTGAGATGTGGGGGGGATGGCGGATTAGGAGTTAATAAATTATTTATATATTTTGCGTGGTGGGTGAGGATGGCAGTTTAGGGGTTGGTAGTATTGTTTAGTGTTTGCGATGTTAGGGGATGACTGCTTAGGGGTTAATAGTTTATTTAGATACTTTTTGTTGTGGGGGATGGCGGTTTAGGGATTAAAAGTATTATTTATTGTTTGCAATGTGGGGGGATGGGGGTTTAGGGGTTAATAGTGTAGTTTATGGGTGTGAGCGTACTTTCTTATGTCATTTTGTTGTGTTTTGTGCAATTTTTTAATTTTGGAACACAGTTTACCAGAGCTCTTAGATCGCAGTAAGGATTGAATCGGAAAAGGCTATTGCGCTAGTGCAGTCATGATTTCTCCCGACTTGTAATATCAGCAGAAGAAATATGGATCGCGAAATCGCGATTGCACTAGCGCAAAACTGTTTGCGCCCCACTTGTAATCTAACCCATGGTATTAACAATCGGCATACTAGTTTGTTGAGAAACTCTAATTAAAGGAATAGTGTAATACAAATAATTAAAAATATTAACTGTATTGATAGAACAAATTTGTTCTTCACTAAATGCAGCATCATTATATTTAAAGGGACATTTTACTTTACTTTACTTGAAAATGTTTCTTGTTTAGAAAGATAGATAATCTCTTTATTACCCATTCCCCAGTTTTGCATAATCAACACTGTTATATAAATAGTTTCTACCTCTGTCATTACCTTGTAGCTAAGCCTCTGCAGACTGCCCCCTTAAATCAATGCTTTTTACAAACTTTCAATTTAGTCAATTAGAGCTGACTCGTGAATAACTCCATGCAATTGAGCACAATGTTATCTATATGGCACATATGAATTGGCCCTGTCTTCGCTGTGAAAAGCTAGTAAAATGCAGTAAGATTAGAGGCAGTTTCAAAGGCATATAAATTAGCATATGAACCTACCTAGGTTAAGCTTTTAACAAAGAATGCCACAAGAACAAAGCAAATTTGATGATAAAAGTAAATAAAAAAATTGTGTAAAAATTACATGCCCTATCTGAATCATGAAAGTTTTATTTTGACTTTACTGGCTCTTTAAAGATAGATTATAAAAAGTTGTTGTCTTGCACTTCTGGGAGTTAAGTGAATACATCTGGTAAGCAAGGGGGCATGTATGTGCAACCACCAATCACCAGCTTGCTCTCAGCAGTGCATGGCGGCTCCTGAGCATACTAAGGTATGCTTTTAAACAAAGGATACAAAAAGAAGAAAGCAAATTTGATAATAGAAGTAAATTGGATTCACAGTAGTATAACATTTATTTGAAGACATACATTAAAAGATGAACTTACTAGATAAAAATAAAATACACGCCCTTCAAAGTAAACCACACGGTAGTCCTTAGGAACCCTCTCGGGGGTGAGCCGATACGGAGGAGAATGTCTTAATCCAAGTCCAGCTGCCTCTCCGTCCCAACTCTGACTATGCCTCCTTCAGTTCTTACTCACTTAAAGGACCAGTCAACACAGTAGATTTGCATAATCAACAAATGCAAGATAATAAGACAATGCAATAACACTTAGTCTTAGACAATTTTAAAAGTTATGTCTTTTTCCACTCCCCCTGTACCATGTGACAGCCATCAGCCAATCACAAATGCATACACGTACCATGTGACAGCTATCAGCCATTCACAAATGCATACACACTTATTCTTGCACATGCTCAGTAGGAGCTGGTGACTCAAAAAGTTTAAATATAAAAAGACTTTGCACATTTTGTTAATGGAAGTAAATTGGAAAGTTGTTTAAAATGACATGCTCTATCTGAATAATGAAAGTTTAATTTTGATTGATTGTCCCTTTAACTGGTGGTTAAAGATTTCAAATCTGCTGCCATATAGGACTGCAGAAACGTGCACACTACTGAAATTATCTCCCTGCTTTTCAATAAAGGATACCAAGAGAACAAATACAATTTGATAAAATAAGCACATTGGAAAGTTGCTTAAAATTGCATGATCTTTTTGAATTGTGAACAAAAATGTTGAGTTTCATTTCCCTTTTATGATAAAAAAAATGTATAACAAGCAATTTCACGGCGCTATCATTAAATTAAGCCAAGGAACATATATGTTCACTATACCCATAATGCCCCTGTTCTAATGGTTTTATAAGTCACTATCATATAGTGCTATGTCTTTGGAAAACACAAGTTTAATTTTACATTTAACATTACAAACTGTACAAAGGAATCAGTTCAAACACCTCTAATGCAATATTTGGAGGTGCCAAATGATAATTGTATATACCCATTTTTGCAACACTCAATACATGTTGAAAATATTGACAGGGGCCCCTATTTATGAAAATCTGGCGGACCTGATCCGACAGTGCGGATCAGGTCCGCCAGACCTCGCTGAATACGGCGAGCAATACGCTCGCTGTATTCAGCATTACACCAGCAGCTCACAAGAGCTGCTGGTGCAACGCCACCCCCTGGTGACTCGCGGCCAATCGGCCGCCAGCAGGGGGGGTGTCAATCAACCCGATCGTACTTGATCGGGTTGATTTCCGACGATGTCTGTCCGCCTGCTCAGAGCAGGTGGACAGGTTATGGAGCAGCGGTCTTTGTGACAGTTGCTTCATAACTGCTGTTTCTGGTGAGCCTGCAGGCTCGCTAGAAACACGGGGCATCAAGCTCCATATGGAGCTTGATAAATATGCCCTCAAGACTAAAAAGTCTGATGTAGAAAAAGATGTGACATCATATTTGGATATAGTTTTTTTTAAAAAAAAATAATAGTTAACAAATTAAATAATCTTTTATAAAACTTACAAAATGAATATTTTTTTAGGCCAAATCTTGGAAAAATATCTGTAGACACCTAAAGATAAGAAGAGATAAAATACAAAAAGGATATTTCAGAACAGCTTGGAAGGTTGGAGATAAATCTAAGCTGTTTTGTTTTAACTATGAACAAACTAGATGAACCTTTAAGTTACTGTATTATTAACATCAATGCCAGGATAAATGTTTTTATCAATGTATAAATAATGTACTTTAGTTACAGCTCGCACCTCTTTTGTTCTTAAAATGTAATACAGTGGTTCATATTGGATAATCATTCACTCTTTTGTTACGCAGTCTTGATTTTCATTCGCAATGTTGTTTGCTCATCGTCTTCAACCTGAAATTTAACATAGAAAAGTATTAAATATTTACTCTTATTTTATGATAACAGCAATTGTTAAGGTTACCAACGACCTACTTACAGCAAAATCAAAAGGCCACTTTTCTGCTTATTCTCCTTGATCTGTCCGCAGCCTTTGACACTGTTGACCACCCTCTCTTGCTCCAAACCCTCCAATCCTTCGGCATATGTGACACAGCCCTCTCGTGGCTCTCTTCCTACCTGTCAAACCGTACCTTTAGTGTAGCCTTCTCTGGGGCCTCCTCTGCCCCGTCACCACTTTCTGTCGGAGTACCGCAAGGCTCTGTCCTCGGTCCCCTTCTCTTCTCAATCTACACATCATCACTAGGTTCCCTAATAAAGTCCCATGGTTTACAATATCATTTGTATGCCGACGACACCCAAATCTACTTCTCTGCACCAGACCTTTCTCCTTCCTTGCTAACCCGTGTCACTAACTGTCTTTCTCACATCTCCAACTGGATGTCCTCTCACTACCTCAAGCTAAATCTCTCCAAAACTGAGCTCCTTATTTTCCCCCCTTCTTCAAAACTCTCCACCCCCAATCTCTCTATAACTGTCGACAACTCCATCATTACCCCTACCCCACATGCCCGATGTCTCGGGGTCACATTTGACTCAGATCTTTCTTTCACTCCTCACATTCAGTCTTTGGCTAAAGCCTGCCGCTTCCACTTTAAAAACATCTCTAAAATTAGACACTTCCTTACACAAGACACAACTAAGATTTGAATCCACTCTCTCATCCTCTCCCGCCTCGATTACTGCAACTCTGTCCTCTCTGGTCTCCCCACCTACCGCCTAGCTCCTTTACAATCCTTAATGAATGCCTCTGCCAGACTCATCTTCCTTACAAGTCGCTCTTCATCTGCTGCACCTCTCTGCCAATCTCTTCACTGGCTTCCTCTTGCCTCTAGGATCAAACACAAAATTCTCACTCTGACATACAAAGCCCTCAACTGCACTGCTCCCCCTTTATCTCAGACCTTGTCTCCAGATACTCTCCTTCCCGTCCCCTTCGCTCTGCTCAAGACCTCCTACTCTCCTCCTCTCTTGTCACCTCATCACACTCCCGTTTACAGGACTTCTCCAGACTGGCTCCCATCTTGTGGAACTCTCTGCCTCGCTCCACAAGACTCTCTTCTAGTTTTAAAAGCTTCAAGTGCTCCCTAAAGACTCTACTGTTCAGGGATGCATACAACCTACGCTAACCTTGCTTTATACCAGTTCCTCTCCTCCATTGCTATCCCCTGAACCCCCCTAGCATGTAAGCTTAAGAGTCCAGCTGTTTGTTGATCACCTTCTCAAGAGCTGACTACAACAGTGCAACTCTTGGCAGGGCCCTCTACCCATTTGATCCCTATAACTGTTTTTTTTTTGTACTCCGCCTTTGTTTATAGCGCTGCGGAATCTGTTGGCGCTCTACAAATAACCGATAATAATAATAATAATAATATGATGTCTCCCCTTTTTCTTTTTTTAGCAAGTAAAAAATAAGGATTGATGTTTAACAAAATTACAGCTTGGGATATTTAATTGCTAAAAAGGTGAGGACTGCATGAGGTCATTAAAAACTTTATTGGTTCAAACGCTAACATTTAAAGGGACACTGAACACTTTAATATTTTGTAAAGCTATGGCATTAGGTATAAAACTGCAGAATGCACTAATGAAAATAAATTTATATGAATCATAAAGGTTAAAGGGTCCTGCCCATGAGTCATTGTTAGCTGTGAAAAAATATGCAGACTGCTTCACAAGCCAATTTTTTTTTTTAAATTGATTTTAAGAGAAACCTACATCATTGTTTTTTTAACTCCAGCCTTAAAGGCACCCCAACTAGCTAGATGTTAATGATATCTGAACAAGACCACAGGTGAACTAATCAGCTGATGGGTGAAAGTAGGTTAGCAACCATGGTTACTGATTATTTCACCTGTGCTGTAGTTCAGATATCATGAAAACCTGTTTTATTGGTGTGCCTTGAAGACTGGAGTTTGAAAAACAATGGCTTAGATTTCAATATGGAGGCAACCATTGCTTTATGGAATTTTTTTTTTGTTTAAACTAATCTATTTAATATTTAAAATAATGGTAAAGTCATTGGGGCCGAATTTTAAAGACCCCTCTTCCTTAACTTGTCTGCCTGCTCTGAGGAGGCGGACAGAAATCAAACCAATCAAATACGATCGGGTTGATTGACACCCCCTGCTAGTGGCTGATTGGCCACATATCTGCAGGGTGGTGGTATTGCACAAGCAGTTCTGGTGAACTGCTTGTGCAATGATAAATGCTGACAGCGTACGTTGTCTGCATTTATCGATGCGCAGCGGACATGATACGCTACATGGTATTGTGTCATTTAACAAATATCAACTGTAGCATGCTATAAAGTTGACATAAAAACTCTACCATCACTTTAAGCAACTAATGTAATTTTGCATATTTTCTCAAGTTAATCTTTGCTTTGAATACTTCATTAGGTCTAAAATTCTTTTTTTTAATTTTTTTTTAATTATTATCGGTTATTTGTAGAGCGCCAACAGATTCCGCAGCGCTTAAAGTGTTAAGTGTCTCTTTAAGGTCTCATCTAAATGCACAAACCTCAGATCTGCTAAATTTGAAAACTATATCATGAAGTGTATTTATTCAATATCTGAAAATGGGGAACAGGTAATAAATGGATTATCTATCTTTTTTAAACAATACCAATTCTGGAGTACAATGTCCCTTTAAATTAAAACATTCAGGTCTTTAGGTATTGCTAGCCATAACATCTGTTTTACTAACCAAATAAAATCACTTCTTCAATTTTTAAAACACTTTGATGTCTTATAAATAATCTGGGTAGCAGTTGCAGGGTCCCAGAGCCTCCTGCAACAACAAACTATTAATGTTTTTCAACACTATAATCCAATGTTGCAGACTCACCAGGAATACAAATTGAACAGACTTATTCGCTTTAGAGTCAGCAGCATATTTAAAGAAAACAATCAATACTGCTTATTAATGTACCTTTTTAGGTCAGTTAAAATAACAATTTTTTTAATTCTTATATCTCCTACTGTTCCTACCGACGCACTTCACATTAAAAAGATAATAGTGGGGGCGGAGTGTGGCAACACAGGGAGATGGCCGCTCTTTAGAAGGACTCCTCATACCCATGCAAGCTAAACATAGCTAGATTGGCTTATTGCCCCTTTTTCCCTTCCATATTTTGGGCAGAACATACCTAGAGGATACCCCGCAGCAACCAAACTTAATAAGGTCACATCTACAGCAGCACGAACCAACTGGAACTTAGATCGGCCTTGCGGCTCAGCCTCCATATCCAGCGCAGTTCAGGGGAACTCTATAGTAGGACAGAGCACCTTCATCTGCGAGCGGACTCTGTCAATTGCAGCCTTTCTGCAGATAGGAAGCTCCTGGGATACTGCCTTACCCGCTGGTGAGGTTGCACAGATCAGAGTGGTGTTCACTGCAGGCTGTCACGGCACAGCGAAGAGGACATTGAGGTGGAAACTCTGAACAGCATGCACCGAAAGCAGCAATGGGAGCAGCTCCTGTAATAACAAAATAAAAACATAAGAAAAAAGAAAAAAAGAAAATATAGATTGCGGTAAATCCAAGTATACCTCAGCCAGCACTGATTCTAAATCAACTGCGTTGCTGCTTGGAGTGCGGCCTTGTTCTAAGGAGGCACAGTTCAATATAGCAAAAACCCTTTATTGACAGCAGGCATTATAACAGCCCAGAAAGCATTAGGAGCTCTGGAGGACAAGTAAATTGTTGATGGGGTACCATTAGATGGGTCTCTTGCACATAAACTGAAAGATAAATCTGTAAGCTCTAACAAGGGATATCACACTTTACACCACAAGAGACTGATTGAACTTTAATATCCAATTTAATATAAAAAAATTCCAGTATTAACCAGCCTAATAGGCTTCATATTCCAGCCTGTTTAAATAACCAGGTGTGGGACAGAAGAAACATTTTCCTAATTTTAAGCACTCAATATAAATGTGATGCCTTGCAAGAGGCAGAGCAAATCTGAGAAAACCAACAGCTCTAAACCTCGCTGCTACTATCTTAATCCTCTTGATTCACAAGTAGATACACCTAAAGGAGATATGGCGGGCAAACAACTAAATACATCTGTGCAATTTCATCAAACAGATACTTCTGCTACACCATACTTTAAAGAGAACATACAACACATCATCAAAAGTTGACATACAAGGGGTCCTTCAAGAAATGAGAACCATTTTTGATGATCTCCGCAAAGATTTAAGTGATTTGGACCACAGAGTACTCTCACTAGAACAACATCAGAAGACAACCTCCGCTACAATTCAAAGCAACACATCTTAATTACAGAGTCAAGCAGATAAACTTCACTTACTGTAAGAAAAAATTGAAGAACTAGATGATCGCTGCCAAAGAAACAATTTGAGAATAAGGGAAATCTCAGAAACAGTTCACCCGCCAGCAGTCGAGGGCTATCTTAAAGCTCTATTTAGAGTTATAAAAGGAAACCCCCTAAGCACAAGATATACCAATATAAAGGGCTCATAGGGCTCTTAGGCCAAAATCCCCCCAAAAGCTCCCCCAAGAGATATAATTGTTAAATTCCTCAGCTACAAAGACAAAAAGGAACTCTTAAGAGACGCCAGAGGGAAGCATCCTATATTTCACGCAGGAGAAGAGATACATCTGTTCACGAACTTGTCACCAGCAACACTCCAGAAGCGCTGCAAACTGTCGCATGTTACTTCATATCTCAGAGAAAAAAAAGATACAATATCGCTGGGGTTTCCCAGTATCTATAATTGCATCTCACAACAACAAACATGCAATATACAGACCAGGAACCAACCCTAATCTTTTTTACGGAGAACTTTCCATACAAGAAGACGAAGATGAATCTCCAAATCCCAACAATAGAGAAGAAACAATTTGGGCCACATCATCGGTTCTACCACAAACAGAAGAAAACTGACTATACAACTCTAACTATAGATGGGACTGAATAGCCCAAACCAGTATCCTTTCAGTATTACATTCAAAGTTATATGTGTACACGACCTGAATGGTTAAAAGTTATTATCTGTTTTTTTTTTCATTGTTTTTTTTTTTTTTTTTTTGAATATCGCAGGAAACTAGTTAAAATATAGGATTATATTTTGCTATCTAAATGTCTACTTAGTTTTTTGAAAAAATCCTTATGAAGAAATTACTTTAATAACAAATGTACTCTTATGTCTAATCTAGAGTTTAGTAGAGAGTAGTAATTGCTTCCTGAGTAACCAGGATAATTATTAATATTGGTTGATGCCTGTTGTTTGTTTGATGGTTGACCCTCTAGATGACAGCTTTTGCGAGCCCCCTTCCCCTTATCGCTGCCCTCCCATCCCCGCCCACCATTGTCTTTAACCCTTTCCTCTCCTCCCTCCCTCCTCCTTACCCTCCCTAAGCCAATATGATATTATACTTTTGTTTAGATCCACTTTAATGCAGCCTAGAATAGGTATACTACCCCTTTTAGCTACAAACTTATATAGATTGTACTACTATTGTGTAAAATTGACTGTATTGTAATTAGATTTCTTTATCTGTTATCAAATTTGACTATATTAACTAAATTCATCTGTACTCTCTCTCTCCCTTCTATATAGTAAACTCGTCTTCTCTGTAGTAGCTACTCTTATCTATCTCTTTCCTCTTTTTTTCTTTTTTCTTTCTCTCTCCCCCTTGACTCAGAAAATGAATTCCAAGTCCAGCAGATTTCAAGAGCATTCTATTCAACTAACCACAATAAACGTGAAAGGCCTCAACAGCCCGGGCAAACGCTCAATAGCATTTAGGGAGTTAATCAAATTATATAGCCATATCCTGATGTTACAGGAAATCCACTTTCAGAAAGGGAAAGAACCAAAATGGTATAATACACAATACCCCAAAGCTAATTTTGCCTCCGGCCGAACAAGAAAATCGAAGTAGGCATACTTATCATAAAACACTTTGTATACAAGTAACACATATTCAAAAAGACCCTGAAGGAAGATTCATCCTTTTATTAGGGACACTTTATGGACATTATTTTACACTTCTTAATATTTATGCCCCAAACCAGGCCCAAAACACTTTTTTTTTCAAGAAAATAGCAAACCTACTCCTAGATCACTCAAGGGGGATTGTCTTTTTTGCAAGTGACTTTAACCTTACATTAGACCCCCTCAATGGACTTCTCCAGAGGAGCATCAATTATATCTAACACTACACTAAAATTGATCAAATCTTCTATCAACGGGTTAACATTGAACGACATATGGAGAACGTTACACCCACTGGATAAGGATTATTCCTTCTATTCTCATCCTCATAAAAGTTATACAAGAATAAATCACATTTATACTGATTCACAGGGGCTCACAATTATAAATAAATGTGAAATTGGACCTATAACATGTTCGGATCATGCCCCAATCACTTGTCAAATACAATGGCCTGATATCCCAATATCTTCTAAAATTTGGAGATTGGATGATACCCTATTAGATAACCCCTTAATATTAAAATATATCCAAAAAGATCTAACAGAATACTTTGAGGTAAATTCACATACATATACTTCACACATCAATGAATGGGAAGCTCCCAAATCGTCTGTTAACAGACAATCTAGAGAGAAACATTCCGCACTCCTTACAACAATTAGATCCCTTGAATTGGCACACAAAAACGACCCTTCTAATGACATAGTTAAATCCAATTTAATAGCCACCAGATTATCACTTAAACAATATCTATCAGAGATTCATCAACGCAAAGCTATATTTATTAAACAATATTATTATGAAGGCGGTAACAAACCAGGGAAAATATTAGCTAGAAACCTCCGAAGAAAACAACTGAACACATTCATACACTCATTAATGACAAAAGACGGTCATTTAGTCAAAGACTGCAAACAAATAGCATCGATCTTCTGAGATTACTATAATAATCTTTATAACATAGATGATACTCAAACAGTTGAAACCAATACCTCACTAAGAGACAAAATTGGACACTTACCTGCGGGGGCTAATGTTGCCAACTCTAATAAAGATGTGACTGATACCTTAGATGCCCCTATCTCGGTAGAGTTCCATCAGGCAATTAAGGAAACTCCTACAGGCAAAAGTTTAGGTCCGGATGGCTATACCTCTAGATACTACAAAAAACTAAAAGGGATATTAACCCCCCATATGCTTTTACTCTTTAACAAACTAAGAGACAACCCTTTTTTAACCAAAAACTTATTAGAAGTCTATATCACAGTATTACCCAAGCCGGGTAAATCGGCCACACGTCCAGAAAATGTCAGACCCATATCCTTGATTGATACGGACATGAAAATATTAGCTAAAATTCTAGCAAATAGGTTAAACAAGTACCTACTTAGTTTAATTTTCAACAATCAAGTGGGATTTGTCCCTGGCAGGGAATCCAGGGACAATACCACCTAAGTTTTACAACTAGTAAATTATGCGAAAGAAGCAGGAGTTCCGATGGTGTTGTTCTCGACCGACGCAGAAAAGGCCTTCAACAGGGTTGGGTAGCTTTTTCTGCATCAAATGATGGAAGAAATGGGCATACCAAAATCCTATTTGAACATGACCATGGCATTCTATTCCAACCCAAATGCAAGAGTAAGGGTGAATGGTACATTATCAGATACGTTTCATATAAGTAACGGCACCAGACAGGGGTGCCCCCTATAGCCTCTGCTCTTCGCAATAAGTATTAGCATGAAAAATAAGGCACAATGATAAAATTAAAGGAGTAACAGTAGGAGACACTGAATACAAACAAGCCCTCTACGCGGATGATGTCCTCTTTACCTTAACGGAAGTGGAAACTTCCATCCCAGAATTACTAAAAGAATTGGAAGCATATGGGACTATATCTAATTTTTTTTATTAAACGTAAATAAGTCGGAGCTCCTAAATGTTAACGAAAAGCATCACCACAAAAAATAAAAGACACATACGGTATAACAATAACCCAACATAAACTAAAATATCTGGTTGTATATTTATCCTCCTCACCACAAGACTTACATAAATACAATTACATCTCTTGAAAAGATGAAATTATTTGAGATTTATTAGCATGGAGGAATAAACCGCTCTCTTGGTTAGGGAGAATAGGAGTTATAAAAATGAACTTTCTCCCACATATAGTTTACATCTTTCAAACAATGCCGATACCTCTTCAAGAAGGTTACCTCATTCAACTACAAAAAATACTTGAACAATACATATGGGCAGACATTAAACCCAGAATACCAAAAAGAACTAGGTATCTCCTGAGGGATAGGGGAGGTATAGGATTACCAAATGTGATGGCCTATAGAAGAGCAATCACACTTCAACATATTGTTGAATGGGCGCATAATTCTGACCACAAGGCCTGGGTTCATCTAGACAGACAAATCTTTAATAATGTAAATCTCAAATAATGTAAGTACCATGGCATGGACCCCTCCAACAAAAAGATCTAAAAATGTAAACAAATACTTAATTGCAGCCAAAATACTTTCAGAATGGGACAAAATTTTAGCAACCAGCACACATATTTCGTCTAGATACTCCCCCCTTACACCAATTATAGAAAATGCAGTCCTCCCCTACAATTGATTGGGTTTCAGATTAAAACTTCCTTATAGTTTAAGAATAGGATCAATTCAATACACAATGGAAAATGGCCTTTTCAAAACACAAGCACATTTAGAAGAAACACACAAAGAAATCTTCTCCTCCTGGATAATATATAACCAATTAATCCATTTCATTTCACACAAGTACAAGAAAGATTTAGGTAGGGAACTCACACAATTTTAGAAACTATGCACCTTACCCATAACTCCAAAGCACCTGATATCCCTGTTATATAACATATCAAACACCACAGATAATGTCATATACTCTCACATGGCAAAAAGACATTAATATAGACATAGAATTTGACTCTTGGATTAGAGCTTTTAAATTAACCTACCCGTCTAGATTGTAAGTTCCAGGGCCGGGCCCTCAATTCCCCCTGTATTTGTCTGTAAAATTTTGTGTCTTATCGTATTGTTTCTCCACTGTACTGTTATCCTTGTACCCATGGGCAGCGCTGCGGAATCTGTCGGCGCTTTATAAATAAAGAATAATAATAATAATTAACAAAAAGCTCTTCAGTTGCTGCTATCGTTGAAGAAATGCACATTAAGTTCCTGTGCAGGTGGTATCTCACCCCTTCCAGACTTCACAGGATATTCCCCTCTTTGAGTGGAACCTGCTGGAGAGGAAGGATCTCTTCTTCATATTTGGTGGTCTGAAGGATCTCTTCTTCATATTTGGTGGTCTTGTCCGAGAATACAATTTTTTTGGTTAGATATTCTATCTATAGCCTCGATTATTTTAGGTATACTGATCCCTTATAAAACAAAATACCTCCTGATTTGCTATTTACCCCAACTAAAAGATACAACTAGCTTAGTGCTTTTTCTTATAATGCTAACAGGAGCTAAAAGACTAATTCCTAAAAAATGGAAGGCACAAAATGTATCATCGGTGCAGTAATGGAGATATCAAGTATCTGAACTCCTCACCCTAGAGAGATACCATTACCTTAAAATACACAAACTGGAAACTCATGAACTGATGCTGGCAATGTGGAACAAAACAATCTAACTCCTCATTCCCTCCCCCTTTTTTTCTCTTCTCTGCCCCCATACCCCCTCTTCTCTTCGCTATTTCTCCTTTTCTCTTTCTCTCAATACTAACTGTTTATTGATCAGATATGCACTATAACCTATTAGACTATAATATCACATGATGAAAAAGAAAATCTCAAAACAAAACCCTTTTGAACAAGCTCATATGGGAACTTTACAGGAATTCTCATGGACCTAAGCCTGAAACTTTGGAATGATCATTTCCCCGAACTTTACATTTAAAGTGACTCTGTTAAAAGCTAACTGGAACTTCGTAATGCAAATGTTGTTTGTTACATTCTCATAATGTATTTTTGTGTTACCAATATGATTGTCACCTTGCTGAACAATTCAATAAAACTTGTTTGAAACTTAAAAAAAAAGATAATAGTGATTTCTTGTACTTTTCAGACATTTAATCTATATTGCCTTTTCAAATAATCTGGACTTACTTTATAAAACATCACTTCAATAAGATTATATAACTATTTTAAAAAAAAACATTATATTGTTTTTAATATGACAGAATGTTAGATATGATAAATGTTATTTATTTCTTAGCTAACTTGATTAGACAGGGATGTGCACATTTTTTACTTTCTTTATGATGAAGTCATACGCGTATGAATTGGAGCACATAATCTTTGTACTCTAATGTCCCTTTAAGGTTGTAATGTTTTTGCATTATGCTCTTCTGTTGGAGATCCTATTGGGCTGCAGTCAATCTCGTAGTCAATATAAAGCAACAAACTTCAAACTTCAACATGCAATCACACACTTATGCAGGATATGCAAACATATGCTGACATACACATACATACAAAGACTCACACACATGAAAACGTACGCATGTACATGCATACTCAGACACACACATATGTATATATACACCCATATATGAAATAAGCATACACAGTAAAACATATATACAATCACCCACACACATAATCTTACACATGCATTCACACATACTAAATAACACAGACATACACGTTTATAATAAATCATTTTCAGGCTTCTACACCTTTTCAAAGCAAAACAACAGCACTGACAAAAAGGGTATCTCCTATTCATCAGTTACCACAGGTCTTTTGTTGATTAAAGGAGCACTAAATACAGTACAAATGAATTAATGATAAATACACAATAAAAAGATAATGCAATACCATTTACTTTGAATTTTAAATGAGCAGTAGAATATTTGCTGGCAAATTTCAAAGTCAATACAATTTTCCATCCTCCAGTACCATGTGACAGCTATCACCCAATCACAAAATGCATATTCGTATATACTGTGCCCTTTTGCTCAGTAGAAGCTGGAGCCTCAATGTGCACATGTAAAAAGAATGTGCCCCTTTTGATTGTGGAGCCTTAAGACCACTGCTGCTTAACCTCTCCACCACCTATGCAATGTGGCAGAGTGTAATCATCCTGCTCCAATCTAATCAGGATAATTGACAGCCCCAAGAAGCTGCTCTCTATCTCTCAGAGAGAGATAGAGGGGTCGATCCGATAAAAATCGTCGCCCGCATAAGGTGGCAACGCCAATATTTGCGCGGGTTTGGTATCCTATATACAGTGTAACCTAGAAGTTACGCGCGTATATTTCTGCTGTCGGCCGTAGTTTTTTGGGACATAGGCAGGTATACCAAACCCGCACAGTTTGGTATCCAATATACAGCGTAAGGACTTATGTGGCGAAAATGGAGAAATCTTACTCCATTTTCACCTCGCCACAAAAAGCAGCCGTAAGAAGCCTTACGCTGACTGTTGGAGCCCCGTAACTCTCTAAACTAGCTGCTAAATAAACCTAACACCTAACGCATGCGCAATGTCTATCTAACTGTCAACCGCGATCTGCTAAATAAAACCTAACACCCAGCGCATGCGCAATGTCTATCTACCTGTCAACCGCGATCCCCCGCCGCAATCCCTAATAAAGTATTTAACCCCTAAACCGCCGCCATCTACATAAACTAACCCCCTACTGTGAGCCCCTAAAACCGCCGCCATCTACCTGATCTATACCCTAATCTGACCCCTTACACCGCCGCCAGCTATATTAATATTATTAACCCCTAATCTAATATACATAAAGTAATAAACTCTATTACCAGCCCTTAAAAGGGCCTTTTGCGGGGCTTTGCCCCAAAGTTAACAGCTCTTTTGCCCTATAACCTGCCCTCCCTACACCGCTGCACCTATATTAATGGTATTAACCCCTAATATAAGCCCCTTACACTGCCGCCATCTATATTAAAATTATTAACCCCTAATTTAATCTACCTACCCCGCCGCCAGCTATATTATCTATATTAACCCTAAGTATATTATAGTTAATATAGTTATTACATTATTTATATTAACTATATTAACCCTAATTATATTAGGGTTAATATAGTTAATATAGTTACTATAGTATTTATATTAACTATATTAACTCTATCTAACCCTAACACCCCTAACAAAATTCTTATTAAATAAATCTAATTAATATTATAAACTAAAATATTCCTATTTAAATCTAAATACTTACCTATAAAATAAACCCTAAGATAGCTACAATATAATTAATAATTACATTGGAGCTATGTTAGGGTTTATATTTAGTTTACAGGTAAATTGTTAATTATTTTAACTAGGTATAATAGCTATTAAATAGTTATGAACTATGTAATAGCTACCTAGTTAAAATAATTACCCAATTACCTGTAAAATAAATCCTAACCTAAGTTACAAGTACACCTACACTATCAATAAATTAAATAAACTACAAATATATATCTAAAAATACAATTAAACTGAACTAAACTAAATTACAAAAAAACAAACAAACACTAAATTACAAAAAATAAAAAAAAGATTACAAGATTTTTAAGCTAATTACACCTATTCTAAGCCCCCTAATAAAATAATAAAGCCCCCAAAATAAAAAAAATTCCCTACCCTATTCTATATTAAAAAAGTTCAAAGCTCTTTTACCTTACCAGCCCTTAAAAGGGCCTTTTGTGGGGGCATGCCCCAAAGAAAACTGCTCTTTTGCCTGAAAAAAAAAAACAAAATACCACCCCCCAACATTACAACCCACCACCCACATACCCCTAATCTAACCTAAACCCCCCTTAAATAAACCTAACACTACCCCCATGAAGATCTCCCTACCTTGTCTTCACCACCGGGCCGAACTCCTCATCCGATCCGGGCGATGTCTATCCAAGCGGTAAAGAAGAGGTCTTCATCCCAGCGATGTCTTTATCCAAGCGGCAGCAAAGTCTTCTTCCATCGGGCAGCATCTTCCATGAAGCGGCATCTTGAATCTTCTCTCCACCGACGCGGAGCATCCATCCCGGCTGACGACTGAACAACGAATGAGGTACCTTTAAATGACGTCATCCAAGATGGCGTCCGTCAAATTCCGATTGGCTGATAGGATTCTATCAGCCAATCGGAATTAAGGTAGAAAAATCTGATTGGCTGATTGAATCAGCCAATCAGATTCAAGTTCAATCCGATTGGCTGAACCAATCAGCCAATCAAATTGAGCTAGCATTTTATTGGCTGATCCTGAACTTTAAACTGTGGGTTTGTAATTAGGATCATTTGGAAACCACTGAAGGTTTGGGCCTACTCTTAGGAAGACAGAGACTTTTGTATCTCTATCCCCAAAATGAAGCAGATAATTATCCGCAAGCTTTCTACAAAACCCAGAAGCATATGTGCCTTAGGTTTAACCCCTGCATGTTATATACATTTTGATCGGAACAGCCAATAGAACGCGAGCTCAATCTGATTGGCTGATTGGTTCAGCCAAACGGATTGAACTTGAATCTGATTGGCTGATTCAATCAGCCAATCAGATTTTTCTACCTTAATTCCTATTGGCTGATAGAATCCTATCAGCCAATCGGAATTCGACGGACGCCATCTTGGATGATGTCATTTAAAGGTACCTCATTCGTCGTTCAGTCTTCGGCCGGGATGGATGCTCCGCGTCGGTGGAGAGAAGATTCAAGATGCCGCTTCATGGAAGATGCTGCCCGATGGAAGAAGACTTTGCTGCCGCTTGGATAAAGACATCGCTGGGATGAAGACCTCTTCTTTACCGCTTGGATAGACATCGCCCGGATCGGATGAGGAGTTCGGCCCGGTGGTGAAGACAAGGTAGGGAGATCTTCAGGGGGTAGTGTTAGGTTTATTTAACGGGGGTTTGGGTTAGATTAGGGGTATGTGGGTGGTGGTTTGTAATGTTGGGGGTGGTATTGTGTTTTTTTTTTCAGGCAAAAGAGCAGTTTTCTTTGGGGCATGCCCCCACAAAAGGCCCTTTTAAGGGCTAGTAAGGTAAAAGAGCTTTGAACTTTTTTTAATTTAGAATGGGTAGGGAATTTTTTTTATTTTGGGGGGCTTTATTATTTTATTAGGGGGCTTAGAATAGGTGTAATTAGCTTAAAAATCTTGTAATCTTTTTTTTATTTTTTGTAATTTAGTGTTTGTTTTTTTGTAATTTAGTTTAGTTTAATTGTATTTTTAGATAGATATTTGTAGTTTATTTAATTTATGGATAGTGTAGGTGTATTTGTAACTTAGGTTAGGATTTATTTTACAGGTAATTTGGTAATTATTTTAACTAGGTAGCTATTAAATAGTTCATAACTATTTAATAGCTATTATACCTAGTTAAAATAATTAACAATTTACCTGTAAAATAAATATAAACCCTAACATAGCTACAATGTAATTATTAATTATATTGTAGCTATCTTAGGGTTTATTTTATAGGTAAGTATTTAGATTTAAATAGGAATATTTTAATTAATAATATTAATATAAGATTTATTTTAATAAGAGTTTAGTTAGGGATGTTAGAGTTAGATAGGGTTATTATACTTTATATATATATAATATAATAACGATATTAACTATATTAACCCTAATATAATTAGGGTTAATATAGTTAATATATATAATATAATAACTATATAAACTATATTAACCCGAATATAATTAGGGTTAATATAGTTAATATAGCTGGCGGCGGTGTAGGGGGATTAGATTAGGGGTTAATACATTTATTATAGGTGGCCGCGGTGTAGGGGGATGTAGATTGTAGGCAAAAGAGCAGTTTACTTTGTGACAAAGCCCCGCCAAAAGCCCTTTTAAGGGCTGGCAAAAGAGCTGAATTCTTTGGGGCATGCCCCGCAAAAAGCCCTTTTAAGGGCTGGCAAAAGAGCTGTTACTTTGGGGCAATGCCACGCAAAAAGCCCTTTTCAGGGCTATTTGTAGGGTTAGACTTAGGTTTAGTGGTAGGGATAGTTTAGTATTTTAGGGGTTAAATAATTTAATATAGATGGCGGCGGGGTAGGGGGTTAGATTAGGGGTTAATAATTTTAAAATAGATAGCGGCGGGGTAGGGGCTCACTTTAGGGGGTTATAGATTTAATATAGCTGGCGGCGGTTTAGGGGTTAATAACTTTATTAGGTAGCGGCGGGCTCCGGGAGCGGCGGTTTAGGGGTTAATACATATTTTATGGTTAGGATAGTGAGGGGGGATAGCGGATAGAGGGTTAGACGTGTCGGGCTATGTTAGGGAGGCGTGTTAGACAGTGCGGGTGATTTAGACTTTAGTCAGGTTTTGTAGGCGCCGGCGGTTTCTAACTTGCCGTAAGTCACTGGCGACGCCAGAAATTTGTACTTGCGCAGATTTCTAGACATCGCTGGTTTATCCGACTTACGGCACATTAGCATCTGACGGCGCCATATATGGGATAGCTCGAGTTGCGAGCTGAAACTGCGGGGACGCGGGTTCCCTCGCTTGCGCCGCAAACTACGATCTATATTGGATCGCGCCCAGAGAGAGAAAGAGAGAGAGAGAGAGAGAGAGAGAGAGAGAAAATATGTTTGTGTTGCAAAAGAGATAGCATGAAGCAATGAAATATTTATCATACCTTCTAAATTTTACCAGGGTTGAACTGAGAGTGGGTTGTTCTGTGAACTTAGGTGGAGCTGGTTTGGGGATTGGACAGATCAGAGGCAAATGCTTAGGCAAAATGTGGTACAGTTGGGAGTTCTGCTAAATCCCCTTGGCTATGAGCTGAAATTAACAACCCTTTAACCATTACGATATTTAACACAAATGGTCAATGTCACTGCAGTGTTGACTCAATATAAAGATAATTCATTCTTCCCTGTTAATAATACTAAGCATTTATTTCCACTCAGTTTACATTGCTACATAGCACTGCATTCTCACTTGCATATCCATGCCCTCTTCATGCTGATACATAGTTTTCATGATTCACAGGCCTCTATTTGTCATATAGAAACTGTTTAATCCAATATACATCAGATCAAAATATTTATTACTATTGGGTGAGTGAAAGGCCCGTTATTAATAGACATTCTACAATGATGCAACATACTTATATTTAATTAAAATGTCCCCCAGCATTGTACTGACACATACAAAAAATCATATAAGGAAGCAGCAAGCATAATATATTGTGACTATTCCCTGAATGTATATTCTTATTACATATGGGTTTACAAAACCAATGTAAGTCTATTCAATAAGATTGGATGAGAACTGGTACCCACTATTTTTTAATATGAGGCCATTAAGATCAATATTTGATTAATAATATTATTTTTCAGTGAATATACTCTGCAGAATATGGTATAGATAACCTGCATATTTTTGTAAGCTTTTTGGAGTAGGGTCCTTCTCTTCTAGAATTATTATTTTTTAATATATTTTGTATTTGTATTTTTTTTAACATGATTAATGTCATTGAGTGGTGTAGTGTACTCCAGAGGAATTTGGCAACACTTTACAAATAATTAATGAAAATAAAAACAACAATAACAGCAATAATAATAATAATAATAATAATAGACCTGTTAGCAGGCACCAATAAGATCTGTTTTTTTCATGGGTTAATTCTTCTTCTGCAGTGCTTTAAAGGCTCTTTCTGTATGCCAGTATATTTCACAGTAGAGCTTCTTCTATGTGCCGAGAGGTGAATAGTTATGCGATAGAAACTGCTTTATTGGAGAATTACTCACAACTCGGGGATGTCATAAGGACTGGGTAGTAATTTCTTTAAATCGTGCAAATTTGTGATTTTAGTTTCATGAACTGTGTTTTAATTATTCTTGGCCATTGTAAATACTTATTTTAATTATTTGTTTTAGAACAGCCGTACAGAGCACAATTCTGGCATCATCTACTACAACACAGACAGCAGTTCTGCTTACATCTAGCAGGGGAGAATATTCTTGTAGTTTGATGCCTTTTGATAAAAAAATGTCATAAAAAAATGCATATTACTGCTGCTGTGCATGAAGGGTAATTTTTGTAAATTAATCTTGCCGCAGTAATTAATTGGGATCTATTTAAGAGAGAGTTAAAAGGACATACAAACCCATATTTTTCGTTCATGATTTAAAATGGAAACTTTTTAAAAATTGTATTCTCTATCTGAATAATGAAGGAAAAATGTTGGTTTTATGTCCCTTTAAATAGTTTAAGAAGCATTTGCTTAGTTATTTTGTTCATCAAAAACCATTGTACCATTTGTGATATGGCTTTTCTGTGGCATTTTTTAGTGAGTCTCAGAACATGTTGCTGTGGGCTGAATAGAAATTGATTTCCTATTTTATTAACCGAGGCATTGACTTTTCTATAGTTCTAGGGAAATCTCATTTTTTACATGAAATGTTGAGATTTTAGAACATATAACTGTGTCAAAATAGTATGCTTTATTTTTAACTCTATCTAGTCACTTAAATATATATTTTTTTGAAAAGACATTGAAATTCAACCCAGACTTACAAACGCCAGGAAATTCCTGGTATAAGTACTTAGATGGAACACTGCTTACAAGATATTTAGTGTCTCTTTAAGCTAATTCTGTGTGTGGCCCAGCCGTTAAAAACAGTTAAAAAGGTAACTGCACCTTGTAATTAACAAACACTGCACAATGCAAACTGCAAGGCAATGTTGCTAACTGTTTCACTACTGGGCCGCACACTCACCATTTGCCTTCTTTGTAGGAGACAAACCGTACTTACTGGAGCAGATGCAACTAGCCACTGTCATTTTGTTAGAAGCACCATTGTTTTAAATTGTTTTATCTGTTAATCTCTTCTGAGACAAATTAGGAACAGATGTGTGGCTGAGTTAGGAATGTGATGTGTGCCATGTGCAGTTCCCAATGGAAATGGGGCATTCTGAATTTTCAGATTTTAAAATACAGGAAAGGGGGGAAAAATATAAAATTGTAAGTGTATATCAAAGTTGTTTTACTATGCAATATTAAATATTTTATATTAAAATCTATTGCACACATTATTTTTAGTATACATTTTAAACTTTATTTCTGAACTATTTTGAATCTCTCCATCATAATCTCAAATTGTTTACTACACGGGCGTATTTTGGCCTAAAAAAAAAAAAAAGGCAAAAAGGTACTTGCCTAGGGCAGCAGATTAGGATGGGGCAGCACATTTTTGTAGTTTATTGTAATGCTTGTGGGATATTTCCCTATAAGACAAAACTTGGCCAGTAGTCTTCTTATCCTGGGGTCAAGTGGAAGGATAAGGAAATATCCCAGAACAGATGAACAGATAAGTAAATGAGTTTAGCAGTACTCACAGTAGAGAGAGCAATGCTTCACGACACTACAGGGGATAACTAGAGAGTAGACAGGCAAGCAGAGATCGGCAACAAAAAGGCTATTCACAGTAACAGCAGTTCAGGGGTTAAGCAGCAGAGAGTGGTCAGTGGAAGGCAGAGGTCAATACCAAGCAGACAGTCAAATCCTTCACAGTACCAAGGGGTTGGACAGAGAGTAATCAGAGACATGCAGGGTAAAGTAACAGTAAGGCAATCCAAAGAGTCAGAAGTTCAAGGGTTAAGCAGGATCGAGGTCAGAGGCAAGCAGAGTTCATCAACAGTAAGGCAATCAAAGAGTCAGCAGTTCAAACAGCACCGAGTATTACAAAGTTTAACCTATACTTGGGCAGGGAATGTAATTATCTAAGGTACTTACATAGGTGTAGATTCGTGCCAAGGAGGAGACAGCTGATCCGGACGTGTGGCTATGATGTCATCGCTGAGCACCAGATGGAAACGCTGCACACATGGCAACAACCATGGCAACAGGCAGACAGCTAACAGCATCTTTGGCAACAGCCACAACAGACAGCCGGCGAGAAGCGTGACAGAGCCCCCTCTTTAAAGGGTACCTCCAGGACCCTATATAGGTTTGGTGAGATGAGTAGCATGAATCCTGGAGTCCAGGGAAGGAGCATGCACATGATGGGCAAGAACCCAGGAAAGATCTGTTACAGAGTAACCCTTCCAGTGCACAAGGTTTTGAAGTTGCCTGCATCTGTACCTGGAATCTAGAATCTTGGCAATCTCATACTCTGGTTCGCCATGAACCAAGAGTGGAGGAGGTCTGAGTTGGGTATATCTGTTCATGATGTAGGGCTTGAGCAGAGAGATGTGGAAGCCTGGATGAATGTGCAGGGTTCTGGGTAAGGCCACAGGAGAACTTCTTTTGAGGACTGACATAAGTGAATGTGTCGAGTAGAGATCCAGACTTGCTCACCAACAGCAAAGGCATGAATAGTAGCTCGATGATGGTCGGCATGCTTCTTGTATCTGGAGACAGCTGAACGTAACTGAGAGTGTATGAGTAGTAAGGTCAGTGAAATGACTGTCAGCAGCAGGAACCCCCATAGACTGGGCTGAAAGAGCGAAGAGATGGGGTTGATAACCTGCAGTGACTTGAAACAGACAGCATCATAAAGATGAGTGCCAATGACTGTCCCTTGCCAATTCAGCCAGGGGCAAGAGTACAGACCAATTGGTATGCTGAGAATTATCATAGGTTCTGAGATAGGCTTCGAAATCCTGATTTTTTTTCTCTCTGTCAGACCATTAGTCTGAGGATGGTAGCCAGAAGAAAAGGAATTCCAAAACCGCGGTTAGCTTAGTAGGATCTGTGGCAAAACCTTCCTTTGAGATAACATATCCAAGTAATTGAATCCGGTCTTGATCGAATTTGCACTTCTCCAGCTTGGCTACCCGAGAATTGTTTCTGAGACGAAGGAGAACCTGTTTCACATGCTTATGATGCTTCTCCAGGGTAGTGGAGAATATGAGGATGTCATCCAAATAGACAATAACAATTTGATTAAGGATGTTCCGGAAAACGTAATTGACGAAAGCTTGAAAGACAGCAGGAGCATTGTACAGTCCAAAAGGCATTACTAAATAATCATAGTGTCCTGATCTCGTGTTGAAGGCAGTTTTCCATTTATGTTACGGAAAGATGCGAATGAGATTGTATGCCCCAAGAAGATCTAGTTTCATAAAGTAACAAGCATTTTGGAGCGAATCATATAATTTAGCAATCAAAGGAATAGGGTGACGGTTCTTGATAGTGATGTTGTTTAGAGCTCTATAGTCGATGCAGGGTCTCAAACCACCATCCTTTTTACTAACAAAAAATAAACCAGCCCCAGCAGGCGAGGAGGAAGGGCTCATAAAGCCTTTAGATAAGTTTTCTTGGATGTATTCCTCCATGGCTTTAGTATCAGCCTTAGACAATGGATAAGTCCTTCATTAGGGAGGTTAAGCTCCAGGGAAGAGATCAATTTTGCAGTCGTAAGAACGGTGAGGTGATAGCACATCAGCTGCTTTCTTTTCGAACACATCCATAAATTCTGCATAAACCGAGGAAAGGGTAGAAGAAGTCTGAAGCCAGGCAGGAGTGGAAAATTTGCCCCAGGAGGACAACTGTCCCTCAGTCCAATTGAATTGTGGATTGTGTTTGCGTAGCCAAGGAAGACCAAGAATAATTGGTTGTTCAAACCATGTTTGATATCAATATTCAGACAAAGCGCCCAGAGTAAGAAAACCTATACGATACAGTAACATAGTAGATGAGGTTGAGAGAATACAACAGTTCCTTTAAGTTCAACCTTTACATTCACTTCAAAACATTCAATTCTGTTTTTAGCACAAAAAAAATATTCAAACAACTTTTGAAGTAATCTGTTGTATTGGAAGTCACCATATTCTTGGGCATAGAATTCCATTGTTTGATTGATTTTACGGTGAAAATGTTTTGGTTGCTGGTGATATAGGCGCCAATTTAAGAAGCTGTGATTGCAGCAGTTTCCGTGCGAGCCTTCAGGCTCGTCTGAAACAAAAGTTAAGAAGCAGTGGTTGTTACTCATCCGCAACCTCTGAGGTGGCAGACAGCAATCATCCTGATTGGATATGATCAGGATGATTGAAACCCCCTGCTAGCAGCCAATTTGCCGTGAATGTGCAGAGGGCGGCATTGCACAGGCATTTCACATGAAATGCTTGTGCAATGATAAATGCCAACAGCGTATGCTCTCAGCATTTAATTATGTTGGGCGGACACAATCCACTACAGCGGATTATGTCCTGCCCGACAGTTGATAAATCGGCCCCTAAATTTATTTTACTCTATCTTTAAAGTGTAACTTTTTGTCGCAAAAGTAAGCTTTTTAGAATAAACATTGCAACTCTCTTCTCTATATGCTCCTCCTTTCCCTTGTAAACAGATCTGTCAGGGTATATGAATATTATGGAGGAAAATTTTATATATATATATATATATATGTATATAGATGTGTAATTTTCATATATATAGTTGGTAAGACCACATGATTAGTTGTATATGAGACTATTTGCAGCAACTCTGTTCACTGTGATTGCAGTCATCTATGCCAGATGATGTTTGGCTGTATAAACAAAACCCTTTTGTTCCCATTTCATCAAAAGAAATTGCTGTCAGGGCTATCTTTGGAGAGGTCATTTTAAAAGGAACACTTTCTTGCTGGGGTGTGAAGCTGAAGTCCCTATCAGATGATGACTGAACTTTTCTCATGGCCCTAAACATTTGGTGATCAAACAGATGGTCATTTACACTATGTATTACAAATTCTTAATTCAGACACGGGAGACATTGCTAAATTACATCAAGATCCAGCCGGAACTTTTCCTAAACACTCAATATGCTAAATTATGCAATTGTATAATCACAAACAGCCCTTTTTAAAGCTTGATTGGACTCAGAAAAAAACAGTTCTCAGCTGAACAAACAATTTCAAAGGAAACAGTTTTTATGCGCATAGGTGTTAATTGCCCCTGAAAATCAGATACTCATCTGTGCTGGCTAAACAGAAAGTATGTTATATTGTAACTTTGAAATTTACTGAAAATACAGCAAATAATCATATTTGAATGCATGCCTCAGAATGTATTAAATATAGAAATTTGGGAAATTGTTTAATTCTCTATTATTACATGGGTATTTGCTATACTTGGTAGGTAACTATTTTAGTCAGTCTAAATTTTTAATAACCTCTGTATTGTTTGTATTTTTCAGACATATAATTTCAGATCTGCATAGAAAGGATTCATAAATCCAGAATTTATTAGAAACGTGAAATATGGTATATTCATGTTGGAATACAATACAGTACTGAATACAAAACATGCTATATTGTGTGAAAACATATATAACAGAATGTATAAATGCCATTAATTTCAGAATAATTAACAGTATTAAATTGCTTTAAATATAGTATGGTGATAAAGGCACATGATATTTCATATCAAAATAATCAGAAAATCGATATAATGCTACTCCATCTATAATTAATTTTGTGAGAGATTAATATAAGAAATTATGGCAGTTATTACATATTTTAAAGAAATATTTTCTTTCACTGCTAGAAATGTTCAAATGAATCTGTGTGTGTTGTCACGCTGCCCCCCGGTGCTGCGATGCGAGAACTACAGCCAGAAGGCTTTTTGGCTGTTTAAAAATGAAATTTCAAAGGGCCAATCCGAGACAAGGTTTCCCTTTGGGCGTTTCCAATCTCACCAATGATGAGAAACTTATATAAGCTTAAGGCAAGATAGAGAGAGGACAGATTGTGCTGAGCTAACTGGTAACTGGGTGCTGGGCGTGAAAAATACCATTTTACTTTGGCAAAGCTGATCTACTATTTTCTCACTGATTGCAATATATACTTATTGGTATTTCTGAGGTGAGATTAAAACCTGCTGAAAGATATTGGATATTGATTGGAGATCATCCGAGTAAGTATTAAAAGATTTGTGGTAGATTGAAGAGAGCAAATTGTATTTTTAAACTGTATTTCATAGCCTTGAATAGCTCTTAGCTTGTTTTTGTATGCAAACATTTAAAGTAGACATTTATTATTGCTGTATGTAGCAGATTTAAAGAAGTAGTTTGTATTTCAAGTTAGTTATTTCATAAGCCTGTATATTGTTAAGCATATATCATTGATGCTAAATAAATTATCTGCGAAAATTTTGATATTTTAAAGTAGAATTGTGTTAGAGTAAAGTGTGGGTAAATAGCTGAGTATTTTACTTAGAATCCAATTGTGTTAATTGAAGGAAAGGCTATTTGTAAATAAGGCTGGTTTTAAAGGTAAACTCTTATGAGAGTTGTAAGAGGTATAGCATATCTTAATAGTCTTTTTAAACGTATATAATATTGTGTCATATTCTGGTATTACAAATATATTCCAATATGCTCATAGATATTAACTAAATAAAAATAATTCAGATATTTATATGAATTTTATTGTCTTAGTAGATGCATATTGATTGAGGGTTGATATTTTAAAAGGATAATTATTAAATGTATTGTATTATAGCCCTGCCATAGACTGATATATTATTTGGAAAGCTCTACTGGAGATTCTTATAAATATACCGACAGACCTCAAATCCTAACTTATCCTTATATATGAGCTTACACCATAGGGGTTTCATGTCAGTGTAATTGTCAAATGATTGTCCCCTGGCAGCACCCACTAGCCTCATTTTCAGCTAGATTACGAGTTATGCACGCTATAGGGAAATTAACAAACAAAAAGTTGCTTTATTTAACCCCCTATAGTGCAGCCATTACAAGTTTTCAAACAGCTGGCTTGTGCATGTGATATGGTGGTTTAAAGCTCCATACCACACACAATTCAAGTGTTGTTTTGAAGTGCTCGTGCACGCTTTCCCCATAGTTATCAATGGGGAGAGCGGGTTAGAAAAAAACCTAACACCTGCGATCGCGGAATGAAAAGTCCTGTAACGCAGCCCCATTGATGTCTATGGGGGGGAAAAATAATGTTTAAACCTAACACCCTAACATAAAACCTGAGTCTAAACATCCCTAATATGCTGCCCCTGAAATCGCTGAAACCTACATAATGTTATTAACCCCTAATCTTCTGCTCCCCGATATCACCGCCACCTAAATAAAGCTATTAACCCCTAATTTGCTGCCCCAAAATCACTGCCACTATACTACAGTTATTAACCTTTATCCCTCTGCACCCCAACTATAATAAATCTATTAACCCCTGTTCCACTGCTCCCCGACATCTTAGCAACTAAATAAAGCTATTAACCCCTAAACCTCTGGCCTCCCACATTACTACCACTAAAAACAATCTATTAACCTCCCACATTGCAACAACCTAAATTAAACTATATATTAACCCCTAAACCTAACCCTAACGTAACACTAACCGTAACCCTAACACCCCCTAACTTTAACATCATTAAATTAGAGCTAAATTAAACTTACAATTATTAACTAAATAGTTCCTATTTAAAACTAAATACTTACCTATGAAATAAAACCTAAGCTAGCTACAATATAACTAATAGTTATATTGTAGCTAGCTTAGGTTTTATTTTTATTTTACAGGTAAGTTTGTATTTATTTTAACTAGGTAGACTAGTTAGTAAATAGTTATTAACTATTTACTAACTACCTAGTTAAAATAAATCCAAACTTACCTGTGAAATAAAACCCAAGCTGCCCTACACTAAACCCTACCATTACAAAAAAATAACAAGCAAAATTATCCAAAACAATAAAAATTATTCCTATTCTAATACTTTTTTTAAAAAAAAAAAACACCCCAAAATAAAAAGCCTAATCTAGAATAAACAACCAAGTGCTACAAAACAAAACAAACACCCTCTAACAGTATACAAAACCCCACCCACCCCCAAACCCACAAAAAAATAATAAAGTAAAACCTAATCTACCCATTGCCCTGAAAATGGCATTTGTATGTGCATTGCCATTAAAAGGGCATTTAGCGCTTTTTCCTGCCCTTAAAAGGGCATTCAGCTCTGTTATGAAATGTCCAGGCCCTAATCTAAAAATAAAAACCCACCCCCCACAAAAAAAAATACATTACACAAAATAACAAACAAATTATCAAAAATAAAAATTATTCCTATTCTAATACCAATTTTAAAAAAAACACCCCAAAATAAAAAACCTAATCTAGAATAAACTACCAATAGCCCTTAAAAGGGCCTTTTGCAGGGCATTGCCCTAAGTTAAACAGCTCTTTTACCTAAAAAAAACACAAACCCCCACTAACATTACAAATCCCCCCCCCCTTAACACACAAAATAAAAATAAAAAACTATCTAAAAAACCTAAGCAAACCATTGCCCTAAAAAGGGAATTTGTATGGGCATTGCCCTTAAAAGGGTATTAAAGGGCCATAATACCCAAATGTTTAAACACTTGAAAGTGATGCAGCATAGCTGTAAAAAGCTGATTAGAAAATATCACATGAACATCTCTATGTAAAAAAGAAAGATATTTTACCTCAAAAGTTCCTCAGTAGCCACCTCCCATTGTAAAGGATTTCTAAGCAGCATTTTAGTGTGTATGTCCTGGGACAGCCGAAGGGACTAGCATCGTGCACTCTCATATTATTTCACCAATCAGGTAAAGGAAGCTTACTATGAAATCTCATGAGAGTTAAGTCAAATCTCATGAGATCACAGTAAGATTTCATGACCTCAGCACTGCTGATGCTGATTGGCTGCTGTTCATTTCTTCATT
The DNA here is from genome assembly GCF_027579735.1 of Bombina bombina. Lineage (NCBI taxonomy): Eukaryota > Metazoa > Chordata > Amphibia > Anura > Bombinatoridae > Bombina > Bombina bombina. The sequence goes on along the minus strand of NC_069503.1, from coordinate 187,459,747 downwards.
TTTTTTAATTTTTTTACCTGCATATAACTTTTTACACAGAACTTACTCTGCTGAGATGAGGAGATTGTGAGGTAAAATATATTCCTTTTTTACATAGAGATGATCAGGTGATATTTTCCTGTCATCTTTTTACAGTTATACTGCATCAGTTTCAAGTGATTTAGCATATGAGTATTATGTCCCTTTAAGCTCTTTTGCATTGCCCTGAAAAGGGCATTTAGCTTGTTTAAGAATAGCCCACACCCTAAACTAAAAAAAAACCCACCCAAAAACCCTTAAAAAAAAAACTATTACTAACCCCCGAAGATCCACTTACAGTTTTTGAAGTCCCACTTGAACAATCTACATCCAGGCGGCAAAGTCCTCATCCAGGCAGCGAGAAGTCTTCATCCAGATGGCCTATCCTATCTTCATCCAGGTGGCGAAGTCTTCATCCAGGCGGCATCTTCCATCTTCATCACAGCAGAGCGGGTCCATCATGAAGACATCCGGCATGGAGCATCTTCTTCATATGTTCGCCGCCGTACACTGAATCTTCAATTCAAGGTACGCGATTCAAGATGGCATCCCTTGCATTCCTATTGGCTAATTTGATTTTGGAAATTCAAATGAGCCAATAGGATGAGAGCTTCTGAAATTCTATTGGCTGTTCAAATCAGCCAATAGAATTTCAGAAGCTCTCATCCTAAGACTTCAAAAACTATAAGTTGGTCTTTGGGGGATAGTGATAGGTTTTTAAAGGGTTTTTGGGTGGGGGCAATTCCTAAACAAGCTAAATGCCCTTTTAAGGGCAATGCCCATACAAATTCCCTTTTCCGGGCAATGGGTAGCTTAGGTTTTTATTTTGGGGGGGTTGGTTGGGTGGTGGGTTTTACTGTTGGGGGGACTTTGTATTTTTTTTCAGGTAAAAGAGCTGTTTAACTTAGGGCAATGCCCTACAAAAGGCCCTTTTAAAGGCTATTCATAGTTTATTGTAGGCTAGGGTTTTTTTATTTTTGGGGGGGCTTTTTTTTATTTTGATAGGGCTATTAGATTAGGTGTAATTCTTTTTTATTTTTGATAATTTTGTTTGCTATTTTTCGTTATTTAGTGTTTGTTATTTTTTGTAATTTAGTATTTTTTATTTTTGTAATTAGATTGTTTGTAATTTTTAGAGTAGTGTTAGGAATTTTTAATGTGTTTTTAATTGGTAGTTAGTTTAATTTTAGTTTAATAGTTATATTATTTTAATTGTTAGTTTAAACTTAGGCCTAGATTTGGAGTTTTGTCGGTAACGACCCGCGTAGCTAACGCCGGCTTTTTTCTGGCGCACCATAAAAATAACTCTGGTATTGAGAGTCCACATAAAGGCTGCGTTAGGCTCCAAAAAAGGAGCGTAGAGCATTTTTAACGCAGCTTCAACTCTCGATACCAGAGTTGCTTACGCAAGCGGCCAGCCTCAAAAACGTGCTCGTGCGCGATTCCCCCATAGGAAACAATGGGGCTGTTTGAGCTGAAAAAACCTAACACCTGCAAAAAAGCTGCGTTCAGCTCCTAACGCAGCCCCATTGTTTGCTATGCGTAAACACTTCCTACGTCTGCACCTAACACTCTAACATGTACCCCGAGTCTAAACACCCCTAAGCTTACACTTATTAACCCCTATTCTGCTGTCCCCGCTATCGCTGACCCCTGCATATTATTATTAACCCCTAATCTACCGCTCCGGACACCGTCGCTACTTACATTATCCCTATGTACCCCTAATCTGCTGCCCCTAACAACGCCGACCCCTGTATTATATTTATTAACCCCTAACCTTCCCCCCACAACGTCGCCTCCACCTACCTACACTTATTAACCCCTAATCTGCCGACCGCAAAGCGCCGCCACCTACGTTATCCTTATGTACCCCTAATCTGCTGCCCTTAACACCGCCGACCCCTATATTATATTTATTAACCCCTAATCTGCCCCCCACAACATCGCAGCCAGCTACCTACAATAATTAACCCCTAATCTGCCGACCGCAAAGCGCCGCCACCTACGTTATCCTTATGTACCCCTAATCTGCTGCCACTAACACCGCCGACCCCTATATTATATTTATTAACCCCTAATCTGCCCCCTTCAACGTCGCCTCCACCTGCCTACACTTATTAACACCTAATCTGCCAAGCGGACCTGAGCGCTACTATAATAAAGTTATTAACCCCTAATCCGCCTCACTAACCCTATAATAAATAGTATTAACCCCTAATCTGCCCTCCCTAACATCGCCGACACCTAACTTCAATTATTAACCCCTAATCTGCCGACCGGAGCTCACCGCTATTCTAATAAATGTATTAACCCCTAAAGTCTAACCCTAACACTAACACCCCCCTAAGTTAAATATAATTTACATCTAACGAAATTAATTAACTCTTATTAAATAAATTATTCCTATTTAAAGCTAAATACTTACCTGTAAAATAAATCCTAATATAGCTACAATATAAATTATAATTACATTGTAGCTTTTTTAGGATTAATATTTATTTTACAGGCAACTTTGTAATTATTTTAACCAGGTACAATAGCTATTAAATAGTTAAGAACTATTTAATATTTACCTAGTTAAAATAATTACAAAATTACCTGTCAAATAAATCCTAACCTAAGTTGCAATTAAACCTAACACTATACTATCATTAAATTAATTAAATATAATACCTACAATTACCTACAATTAAACCTAACACTACACTATCAATAAATTAATTAAATACAATACCTACAATTACCTACAATTAAACCTAACACTACACTATCAATTCATTAATTAAATACAAAACCTACAAATAACTACAATGAAATAAACTAACTAAAGTACAAAAAATAAAAAAGAACTAAGTTACAAAAAATAAAAAAATATCTACAAACATAAGAAAAATATTACAACAATTTTAAACTAATTACACCTACTCTAAGCCCCCTAATAAAACAACAAAGCCCCCCAAAATAAAAAATGCCCTACCCTATTCTAAATTACTAAAGTTAAAAGCTCTTTTACCTTACCAGCCCTGAACAGGGCCCTTTGCGGGGCATGCCCCAAGAAGTTCAGCTCTTTTGCCTGTAAAAAAAACATACAATACCCTCCCCCCAACATTACAACCCACCACCCACATACCCCTAATCTAACCCAAACCCCCCTTAAATAAACCTAACACTAAGCCCCTGAAGATCTTCCTACCTTGTCTTCACCATACCAGGTTCACCGATCGGTCCTGAAGAGCTCCTCCGATGTCCTGATCCAAGCCCAAGCGGGGGGCTGAAGATGTCCATGATCCGGTAGAAGTCTTCATCCAAGCGGGGCAGAAGAGGTCTTCCATCCGATTGAAGTCTTCATCCAGGCGTCATCTTCTATCGACATCCATCTGGAACGGAGCGGCAGCATCCTGAAGACCTCCGACGCGGAATATCCATCCTGGCCGACGACTGAACGACGAATGACGGTTCCTTTAAATGACGTCATCCAAGATGGCGTCCCTCGAATTCCGATTGGCTGATAGGATTCTATCAGCCAATCGGAATTAAGGTAGGAATATTCTGATTGGCTGATGAAAAGAAAATTAGAGTAGACTTTAAAGGGACACTGAACCCAGATTTTTTCTTTTGTGATTCAGATAGAGCATGCAATTTTAAGCAACTTTCTAATTCACTCCTATTATCAAATTTTCTTCATTCTCTTGGTATGTTTATTTGAAAAGCAAAAATGTAATTTTAGATGCCGGCCCATTTTTGGTGAACAACCTGGGTTGTCCTTGCTGATTGGACAGCACCAATAAACAAGTGCTGTCCATGGTTCTGAACCAAAAATTTGCTGGCTCCTTAGCTTATGCCATCTTTTTCAAATAAAGATGGCAAGAGAACGAAGAACAATTGATAATAGGAGAAAATTAGAAAGTTGCTTAAAATTGCATGCTCTATCTGAATCATTAAATCATTTTTTTTAGTTCAGTGTCCCTTTAAGGTATTCAGCACATGGAGTAGATGCTCTTAATTGTTAATAATGTATTAAACAATAAATAAATTGTTGTTTTATATGCCCTACCTTCCATTCCCCTCCATAGAATCTACTGGCCCTCCTCATATTTTTTTTGATGACAATTGTTTTAAAAGGGAATCAGGGTTACACCATGGTAGTAGTTTATGGAGGGTAAAATCCTTACAGGTCTTTCTTCATGTGTAAACAACTGATATAATTAAAAAAGTATATCTTCATATTATTCTCAGGCTAATAATGTTTGATTATTTCATTATGTCTAGGACTTTTTTAGGCCCGCATAACAAATGGCACGCTGAGCAGGTTGCGATAAGCAGTATCACTGGACGACACTAACATTTGCATTCAACTTGATATTACAAGTCCATAGTAAATTAAATTTTGCTATAGCTATATCTCAACTTATACTTTTAATGGATTTTGTGACTGCACTGGTATTACAAGTTGAAAGTTATAGTTTGCGCTAGAAAGATTTTTTTCACAAAACGCAACTAAAACATATAAAAATAAACTATTACAGTCATATATACAATTTTTATTAAGAAATATTTTAATATTAAAGGGCCATGATACCCAAATGTTCAAACACTTGAAAGTGATGCAGCATAGCTGTAAAAAGCTGACTAGAAAATATCATCTGAACATCTCTATGTAAAATTGAAAGATATTTTACCTCAAAAATTCCTCAGTAGCCACATCCCATTGTAGAGGGCTTCTAAGCAGCAAATCAGTATGTCTGTCCCGGGACAGCTAAGGGAATGAGCTTACGTGCACTCTCATCTTATTTCCCTATTCAGTTTAAGGAAGTTTACAATGAAATCTCATGATAGTTAAGTCAAATCTCATGAGATCATAGTAAAAGAGTTCCTGACCTCAGCACTGCTGATGCTGATTGACTGCTGTTCATTTTGTCATTTTTTTTTTACCTGCATCTGGGCAGCAGCAGAGTATAACTTTTTACACAGAACTTACTCTGCTGAGCTGGGGAAATTGTGAGGTAAATATCTTCTTTTTTTACATAGAGATGCTCAGGTGATATTTTCCTGTCAGCTTTTTGCAGTTATACTGCATCAGTTTCAAGTGATTTAGCATATGAGTATTATGTCCCTTTAATATTTAAAAGTGTTAAAATGGATATGGTATATGGTAACATGTTTGACTGGGGAAAGTTCCAATGTGTGTGTGTGCATTTGTGTATATATTGATACATATCTAAATATGTGTGTGTATGTGTACATATCTATATATTTCTATATATACTTGTAATCTGGCCCTTAGTCTTTTATATCTCTGTAATGTTATTCTGGTTCATGTGAATATCTTCCCTTTAATCTAGTAGATTTTATTTACGTACATTTTTTTAAGGAAAGGTGATGCTGTTTCTTTTACTGAAGAATGGTGACTTATTACCATGCTTTATATGTATTTTCCAATTTTATGAGAAAAGCAGATGCTGCATTCGCTAGAGGCCTTTTACGTAAAAGGAATTACCTCAGCAAATAAAACAGGCAGCAGAAGTCATGCCCCCTTTACCCTCCCTACTCCCCTTAGGATTGGTCAATTTTATTTTATTGATCTCAGTTGAAATATCTGAGGTTACCTTTAATTTGTTTGTGTCTAGGAAATTCTTCAAAAAGGGTTGTCTGACCATGTTCTGATAGTTAAAATCCCTTTTTTTTCTCTGTAAAAGCTTCTAGAAAGAAGAGTCACTGGAAATAGATATTGAATAGATTGTGAATAACAAATGCGTATAATAAAACTAGGCACAGCATCAAAGTGAGGAAAGAATAAGGTTGAAATGTCAGAGGAAATAATGTAACAAAATAAAACACCAGAACAAACATTTCGTTAACAATATGTACTGAAAAAAATGTGCAATTTCAACATTTATTTTACTTTTATCAAGGCAAAATGCAATCACAAATGTGAAACATTTTTAGTACAATATGTAAGATTTGTTCAAAGTACATTGATCATTGAAAGGTAAGTAATATACTGTTTCCTGTTTTATTTATTGTTGAAATACTGTACTGATTCAGTACATAGACAGACAGATGAGAGAGAGATAGATGATAGAAATATTACAATACATTTGTAGTTTCCATTTGCTATGAGATTTCAATCCATTAAAAACACTTAGGTTTAAACTTCTTTACCTTCCAGAATAATGTGTGATTACTGTTTTTTTAACTGGGTTTAATTAAAAATATAAATAAAAAAAATAAGATAACAGAGGCTTTTTAAGGCTTTTCACTGAAGAGTTTAGTCTTAGCTAAGCCAAAATATATGCAGATTATGTGAAAGTAAAATGTGGCAGCTAATTAATTATCTATGTTTGACTACCTAATGTGTTTGCATGTACTTAGCCAATAGTGGGCTACATTACAAGTGGTGTGTTAATGTTAGCGTGCACAATATTGAAATATAGTGCCTGCGCTAACTTCCGCTATTATTACAAGTTGAAAGTAAACACAACCGCATGAGTGAAAACTAAACTTGTACTCGTCTGGTCAGCATGACTGAAGTCCTTGTGTAAAGGGTTAGGGCTAAATAAAAAGTTGACCCAAACACAAAATATACATTAAACTAAACAGTTACACTTATATAAACAATATGTAATAAAAAATAATAATAATAATGTGTGTGTATGTATATATATATATATATATATATATATATATATATATATATATTAAAAAGTTAGAAGGGTTAAAAGGTATACAGAATAGGACAAGGTACTTACACTTCTATACACAAATATACATATGTATATATACATACATACATACACATATGTATTTGTTACATGGAGCCCTTTCCACTCAAATACCTAGAAATATAAAAATTCATACATTTTAATATTTTATAATGTGTCTAACTGTGTATTTACTGTAAATATTTTACATTCCAACGTTCTTTACAAAGGTGGAAATGTTCTATGTATTTTTAAATATATATTTCTGAATATATCTTTATCTGTAAACATATATATATTATACAGATAAAGATATCTATTTAAAGTAAATAGAACATTTTCTTCTATGTGAGGTACAATAGAATGTAAAATATTCATAACTATCTTCTGGTTAGCGCAGTTGGTTTAAATTGGTGTCAGGTTAGAGCACCACCTATAAGTGAAAGTGGTCAAGATATCCGAAGTCCTCATGCTAGCAAGCGTCGGCTTTCGCTTGAATGCATGCATTTTACTTTCAACTTGTAATACGCACTCTAACCAGCGTACATTAAAAGTTTTCTTCTGCCGATGTTTGTGCATGAGTCAGAGCACTAAATAGCTCACCACTTGTAACATGGCCCAGTATCTATTTATGCAGTGTGCAATAAATAATTAATTTTAGCCTTGCACAATTTTTTTAACATAAACAAGCAATTATACGTAGGTATTGTGATTGTGATATTGTATTTATTTCACAGTTTAAAAGCTGGATTTGGGTTTTGTTTTTTACTTTTTATGAAGCCTAATAAATAATGTTAAACATTATGTGAAACATACAAAAATCCAATGATATTAAATAGATAAATAAATAAATAAATAAATAAATAAATAAATAAATATACGAAAACTTGTATGAAAAGTGTTTTTTTTTTTTGTTGGACAGGAATAGCTTTGGCAAGTGCTTGTGCCAAAAATAAGAAAACCATAAAAGAAATGTTTTTTTTATGCCTTAGGGTAACTTTGAATCTGAATAAAAAGTCAGAAAACTTAAACAAAGCACATCACATAGCTCTTTTATTCAAGTGGAAATATTATAGAAATAAGTAAAATAGATAATAAATTTAAGAATGAATTAATAATTAAATGAATTAATGAAATAATACAATAATTATACATGAATAAATACATTAACAATTTAATGGATTGGCAGAAAGGAGCAAGTTTACTTTGGAATTATAAAACCTTTAATCTCTGAAAAATTTAATGAAATGTTTTCAGTATTGCATTATTAAAATTTGGAAAATAAAAAAATAAAAACCCAAAGTGAAATATTATGCATTGAGAGTATCATTTAGGCAAGGCTTCAGCCAAATTACTGAACCACTCCATGAGATCTTATAAAGCAAAGTAATTCTAGCATGCTATTATATTCCAATATTCTGAAATTCCATAATTCTTAAATAATAATTAACTTTTTCAGCTCTACTAACTTTTGCTTTTAAAAACCATTTTTTAAACTCTGAGAAAGAGTGGTGGAAGTTGTTGGGCTGGCTAACACACATTACAATAATTCCATAACATCTGGATTTTCTACTTTCTGATTTTTAAGATGCATGCATATTTATAAAAATAACACGTTTATTGCAGGCTTTTCAAAGAAGTGCACAGAAACAGAAAATTAATTTTAAAAGGAAAAGCAGAAAATCATGAAAAATTAATGCACTGTTGCTGACCGTTGCCTTGTAGTCTAATAACAAATTCCATTAATGTTATGTGCATTTAACACTTTCTATATCATATTTTGTCAATATATGCTTTTCTATTGGACCCATACTTAATTTCAATACCAAATTAACATATGGATGTTTAAAGTTTCTTCACTATTTTGATGTTTTAATGAAACTAGGGAATTTATTTTTTGAAATTTGAATAGGCCATGCATTAAATCATCAGCCCCAAGTCTTGAATTGTTACTTCTGCCAAAACAACAAAATCATTATCTGCATCGTTAATCATAATATTTAGTAATCCAAAAGTCAAATGTGCAAAATTCTTTGGTGGGTTTAGCAATTACATTACAGATTAAAAGGTCTGTGATTGATGCCTTTAAATAGCAATGTAGTGATGTTAATAGATGAAGTGTTCAATTAAAGGGACAATCTAGTCAAAATTAAACTTTCATGATTCAGATAGGGAATGCATTTTTAAACAACTTTCCAAATCACTTTTATCATCAAATTTGCTTTGTTCTCTTGGTATTCTTTGTTGAAAGCTAAACCTAGGTAGGCTCATATGCTAATTTCAAAAGACCTTGAAGGCCGCCCCTTATTTTAATACGTTTGGAGGTTTTTCACAGCTGGATGACGTAAGTTCATGTGTGACATACAGATAACATTGTGACCACTCCCGTGGATTTACAAGTGAGAGGGCACTGATTGGCTAAATGCATGTCTGTCAAAAGAACTGAAATAAGGGGGCAGTCTGCAAAGGCTTAGATACAAGGGAATCACAGAGGTAAAAAGTACGTTAATATAACTGTGTTGGTTATGTAAAACAGGGGAATGGGTAATAAAGGGATTATCTATCTTTTTAAACAATAACAATTCTGGAGTAGACTGTCCTTTTAACTTGTTCTCCATAACATGACATGTGCAATTAATCTGTGCTCCAAAAACATAGAAATATGTGTGTCTTTCTTTTTAAGGGATTTTTGTTTGTTGGGTTATGTATTTGGATATATTTTTTATATTGGATTTGGATATATCGGGTTATGGATTTGGATATATTTTTTATTTTAGTTTGAATTGATCAAGCAAGTAGTGCAAGTATATGTTTCTTGATGTTGCTTTCTTATATGGTAGGGATTAACAATAAGTGAATTTGAAAGGTTAAAAATAAATCCATAAATGTTTCAATAGTATTGAAATTTTTGAACTGCGATCAGAAAAACAGCACTGTATAGGACACATTTTTATGGATCCCATAATATAAAAAGTGCTGCCAATAAGAAATTGCTGATTGTGAGCACCTAGATGTAGAAAACGGCTCATCTGCAGCTGTTAACACAAAGATCATTATCAAACAATAGATTGTGTTTAACCCCCCCTTGTGTCAATATTGCCTTTGTACAACCTTTACTTTTCTTCCTTTCAGTATTTAAGTTGCCAACATATAAGCATAAGATATTTAGAATGCTAATTGGGTGATTCTCATGAAATCTTGGTTTTAAAGATTTTAAACATGAACTATTTAAAAAGACTTCCATCAACAAATGTTATAAATGCCTAAAAAGGACAAGGTCTGAAGTGTTTGTGAGCATTAATTTAAAAATATTACTGACAATTTAACACCTCTTTGAATATATTTTCCTAAACAAGTCCTTAGGAATCTCATTACCGCAACAGTCTGAAAACGTCAATACCATTCGGAAAGCTAATACATTTTAACATTTTTAAAAATTGATTATCAACTGTGATGCAAGTTACTTGAAACTCTGAAATATTGTATATTTTTTAATTAACATTTTTATTTGATTTTGACTGATTTCTCCCATAACCGCAACACCTTCTGCAATCTACAACCTAATATTTTTGATATTCCATTGAAACCTGACATATTTTCAAAATGATGTGGCAAACCTGAAAGAACATTATGTATTGATTCTGCACATGCATTTGAAATCAAACTACTATTTTTCCATTCATTAAATTAACATTAAATTAACGCCTGTTGCGGTAATGATACATAGGTTATGGAAATGAGGTTGGTGATCTTGGTAATTATAGTAAGTATACTAATACTGAGATATGGTTCAAAACATTATGAAGTTTAATGTAGAAAATAAATTAGATAATATTGTCACAATCATGGATTCAAGTTCAATCAATTTTATTTTGCAGTGCTTCAAAGATTTATAACATAGGCTAAAAACAGAGAAAACATAAAAAACAGCACATACAAAAACATTAAAACAAGGCTAAACAGGGCAACATTGCAACATATGCTAAAAACATATGAACCATTTTACCACGACACTAAAAATTTCCAAACACCAAGGGTTTAAAAACTTTAAAATGATTGTGAATTAATTACTTTGGCAAGGGAGCCGTGGTATAAGCAGAACAACTTGGAGGTTGAATTTACTTTTGTGTACTATCACCACCCCAACACCTCCTGCTACCCTCTCTATCCCCCTTCCAATTCTAGTGTTTTACACATATTTTGTGTACTTTTGCTCAGATCTCAGGCATCACACAGAAGTGTCGAGCTGAGCATGTGGTAGGTTGTAGCTTTGGGTTGACGGCTTTTACTTCATTAAACTAGTACTAGACATTTTCTCCCTCAAATCTGATGGATGGAATGTAAAATTTGTTTGGCCCAACACAACTCAAAGTTTCGATCTCGTAATGACCATCAACAATCTGGAAAGAAAGGAAAAACCGAAAACAAATACTAAATAAGATTTTTCATCACCAACGGAAAATGTCCATACCAACAAATATTTCTCTATGCCCGTGTGATGGTGTCAGGGAACATTTCTCTGTCATATTATACGAGGACCCACTTTCCCACTTCTAAAACTGGCTCAGCATTCTCATTTTCTGACTAAACTTTGTCTTGGAAGTCAAATTCTTTTAGCCTGAAGCATTCACGGGCAAAATCACAAAAGCAGGAAAGTTCTCGGTGTGGATAAGGCTTGACTTTGTTGATGTTAGCTTGAAGGACCACTCATTGTAGTATGATTGCATAATTAACAAGTGTGTAATAAAAAGACAATGATTTAATACCTACTCTGAATTTCAAATAAGCAGTAGATTTTTTTCTTACAAATTAATTTTTTATCACATTTTTCTGGCCCCCTTTATCATGTGACAGACATCAGCCAATCACAGTCTAGTATACGTATACCCTGTGAGCTTGTGCACATGCTCAGTAGGATCTTGTTCCCCAGAAAGTGTTTATATCAAAAGACTGCAGAATTTGATAATGGAAGTAAATTGGAAAGTGTCTTAAAACTGCATGCTCTTTCTGAATCATAAAAGTTTATTTTGACTTGAGTATCCCTTAAAGGAGAAAAGAATAGTAATTTTAGGTGAAAGTCAACTCAGACATTAAACTCAGACATACGTAAGTTCACATACTCAAAGCTAGAAATACTGTATGCCACAAGAAGAAAATAATGCTCAAAGTTAAATATGGTACTACATCTAATGCCTGTAAACTCATTGGGGCCTATCTATCAAGCTCCAAATGGAGCTTGATGGCCCGTGTTTCTGGCAAGTCTTCAGACTCGCCAGAAACAGCAGTTATGAAGCAGCGGTCTAAAGACCACTGCTCCATAACCCTGTCCGCCTGCTCTGAGCAGGTGGACAGGAATCGCCACAATTCAACCTGATCGAATACGATCGGGTTGATTGACACCCCCTGCTGGCGGCCGCGAGTCTGCAGGGGGCTCTTGTGAGCTGCTGATGCAATGCTGAATATGGAGAGCGTATTACTCTCCGCATTCAGCGAGGTCTTGCGGACCTAATCCGCAACGGTCGGATCAGGTCCGCAAGACCTTTCATAAATAGAGGCCAAAGAGAATACGGACTATCATTAAAGTGCTGTTTTGCATATATTGATCTTTACACTTGTCTCACATACTGACAAAACATCTGGAATCCAACTATATAGGTAAAAGTTTTTAAACTAATTCATCAGTTTGAGAATTTAAGGTAGAAAGAAAGAAAGAAAGAAAGAAAGAAAGAAAGAAAGAAAGAAAGAAAGAAAGAAAAAAGTGTTACAGGTGGAAAGGACGGAAGCAAATAGAAGTTGAAATTTAGTTTGAATATGTTGTTGTTTTGAACTGAATCACCTGATGAATTCTCATCATTCCAGGTATTGACTTCAGGTATGGTGGTACTAATTTGCCACTTGTTTTGATATCCTCCGCTGTTATTTTGAAGAGCCTCAAAAATGAATTGAGATTCAGCTGCTCCAAGATAATGTCGGCATCTGGTATGCTGGTACAATAGGACACAATTCAGCAAGGTTTTTCAAGGTGCTACCCACTCCATCAGGAGCACCCTTTCCATGCTTTAATTCTCACATTAATGGCACTGTAAAAGCTGTAAAAGCTAGGTAAAAGCTGTTTCTATTTCAATATTGAGATGTGGGCCCATCTGAGATGAGATGGATGTTCCTGGCATTTGACTGCTCCTCTCATACTCCTCAGCACTGGGTCAAGGTGAGGCCATGTGGATGTGGTGCTGGGCTAAAGACAGGCCAACAGCGATGCAAATTACTCCACCCTGCTCCCACCAATATAGATTACTCAAGTATGGAGGGTTACCTGCTGGTTGCCACCTCCAAAAGTGAGTTTCTTTTAATTCCTGTGTGGATTTACAAGCATAGTTCTCATTGAAATCTATGTGAACCACTACAGGTCTCTCTCTATCTCCTCAGTCTTTCAAATTGATGCTTCACTTTATAAACGTGTCTGGAGAAGTTTGAGAGGTGGTCCTGTGTGAGTTCAACCAGCTTTTCAATGGAGGTATGCCTCTTTGTAAACACATTCCTCATTTAATTCTCTTCAGTGGACCCATCTTTACATTTCTTTAGTACAGATTTAGTGACCCACTCCTCCCATATAATGTTGATGCTTCCTTTCATTGAAGGATCCAGTATTATGTGAAATGTCTTATCCTTGCAATTTCTGCATGTCCTGTACATGCAGGACATGTCATTGTCATTACACACACTGGCCTGTAAAATGTTCCTTGGAGATAATGTCTCTATGAACCCCAGCTGGTGCAGCTTATTTACCTTCAAGCCCAAGTTTTTATGCTTTTTGCAAACACATGTTTCTCTGTCTGTGACTCTTTGCTGGCCAACCAAAAATGTCTTACATTTACAGAATTGAGCCATTAAAAGGTTGTGTCTGGGATTCTCAGACAGAAATCCTTTATGAAGATTTGCCATAGTGTCCATTAAGGCTCTCTTATGGAATATCTGGCAACTTTTCTGAATTTCTCCAGATTTCTCTTTTATTATGGTGAAGAGTTTATCTTGATGAAGGAAGTGGCTGACAAATGTGCAAATTAATCTTCTCTGGTTGTTATTGGGTAATGGTCTCTGATGACCTCTCTTTCTAGTTTTCTTTTAGACCTGTCTGCCCTCCATGTTGACAATTATCTGCTTCCTCTTGACCATAATGTCAAGTCTTTTCAGTCTTTTTTTTAAGTTGACTATCTCTTTTGTCCTCTTCAGAAGATTCTCTTATGTGTAGTACAACTTTGACCACAGTTTTGATAGTCTTCTCTTTCTTCTGATGCACTTTTTGGGTGATTCCTTTGGGGTAGATATCCTTATAAGTTCTGGTGTCTGTAAAGTGATCTGATAGAAGGGACATTCTGTCTTCTTGTAGATTTTTAATAATAAGTTCTTCATCATGTTGAAGTGTATTTTCCTCACTTGATGCTGTTGTGTCCAATATAGTTTTTAGCTTTTTCTCTCTTCTATAGTACCTTTATGAGTTTTCCCACCACAGTTTTTCTTCTTCTCATGTTGTTTTTTTTTTTTGTCAGACCTTCAGTTTTCTTGATTTTACCATTTTTGTTTTGTTTTTGATATCTGTAAATGGAAAGGAAGCATGACATGAAATGAGCATGTCTCAAAACATGGGGAAAATGTTAATTTTATGGACACATCATCCTATAGAAGAGACTGAATTGTTTACTGACTGTGTGTGAGGACGTGTGCGTGCTTGTGTAGACTTCCTAACACTCACCTAGATTATGAGTTTTGAGCGCTATAGGGAAAGTAAAGAACGCAACAAAAGTTGTGTTATTTAACCCCCTATAGCGCTGCTATTATAAGTTTAAAAAAACCCGGCTTGTGCGGGCGATATGACTGCGTTGAGCTCCATACCACACCAAAAACAAGCAGTGTTTTGACGTGCTTGTGTACGCTTTCCCCATAGACATCAATGGAGAGAGCCAGCAAAAAAAGTCTAACACCTACAATCGCGGAAACCAAAGCTCTGTAATGCAGCCCCATTGATGTCTATAGGGAAAAATAAAATACAGTTTAAACCTAACACCCTAACATAAACCCAGAGTCTAAACACCCCTAATCTGCTGCCCCTTACATCGCCAATGCCTGCCTACAGTTATTAACCCCTAATCTGCCGCTCCCAATATCGCCGCCACCTAAATAAAATTATTAACCCCTAATCTGCCGCTCCCGATATCGCCGGCACTATACTAAAGTTATTAACCCCTATTCTGCCGCACCCCAAAATCGCCACACTTATATTAAAGTTATTAACCCCTATTCCGCTGCTCCCCAACATTGACACAACGAAATAAAGTTATTAACCCCTAAACCTCTGGCTCCCACATCACTGCCACTAAATAAACCTATTAACCCTAAACCGCCAGCCCCCCACATCGCAACAACCTAAATTAAACTATTAACCCCTAACCCTAATGTAACCCTAACGTAACCCTAACTCTAACACCCCCTAACTTTAACATAATTAAAATAGAGCTAAATTAGTCTTAAAATTATTAACTAAATAAACCTATTAACCCCTAAACCACTAGCCCCCCACATCGCAACAACAGAAATTAAACTATATTAACCCCTAAACCTAACACTAACCCTAACGTAACCCTAAACCTAAACCTAACCCCTAACATAATGAAATTAGATATAAATTAAATTTACAATTATTAACTAAATAATTCCTATTTAAAATGAAATACTTACCTGTAAAATAAAACCTAAGCTAGCTACAATATAACTAATAGTTACATTGTAGCTAGCTTAGGTTTTATTTTTATTTCACAGGTAAGTATGTATTTATTTTAACTAGGTAGACTAGTTAGTTAATAGTTGTTAACTATTTACTAACTACCTAGCTAAAATAAATACAAACTTAAATGTGAAATAAAACCTAACCTGCCTTACACTAAAACCTACCATTACAAAAAAAAAACTAAGTTATCCAAAAAATAAAGATTATTCCTGTTCTAATACCCTTTAAAAAAAACAACAAAAAAAACAACCCAAAATTAAAAAAAAAACATAATCTAGAATAAACTACCAAGGGCCCTTAAAAGAGCCTTTTGTAGGGCATTGCCCTAAGTTAAAAAGCTCTTTTGTTCCAAAAAAAATACAAACACCCCCTAACACTATACAAACCCCCACCACCCAAACTATCAAGGGCCCTTAAAAGTGCCTTTTGTATGGCATTGCAATAAGTTAAACAGCTCTTTTGCTAAAAAAAACAAACCCTAAAAATATGCATTGCACAAAATAGCAAACAAATTATCAAAAATAAAAAAAATATTCCTATTCTAATACCCATAAAAAACACCCCAAAATAAAAAAAAAACTAATCTAGAATAAACTACGAATGGCCCTTAAAAGGGCTTTTTGTAGGGCATTGCAATAAAAATAGCAGCTCTTTTAGTGAAAAAAAATTACAAAGACCCACTAACATTACTAACCCCCACCCCACCAAACCCAGAAAATAAAAAAAAACTATCTAAAAAACCTAAGCTACCCATTGCCCTGAAATGGGCACTTGTATGGGCATTTAGCTCCTTTACTGCCCAGACCCTAAACTAAAAAAACACCCACACAAAAAAACCTTAAAAAAGCCTAACACTAACCCCCTAACGATCCACTTACAGTTTTTGAAGTCCCACTTGAATGATCTTCATCCCAGAGTTGAAGTAATGATCCAGGTGGCGAGAAGTTTTCATCCAGGTGGCCTCTTCAATCTTCATCCCGGCGTGAAGTCCTGATCCAAGCAGAGAGAAGTCTTAATCCAGATGGCCTCTTCAATCTTCTTCCAGACGGCATCTTCTATCTTGATCCCGGAGGCGCGGAGCGGGTCCATCCTGAAGACATCCGGCGCGGAGCATCCTCTTCATACGGTCGCCAACGTACACTGAATCTTGAATGCAAGAGACGCGATTCAAGATGGCGTCCCTTGCATTCCTATTGGCTGAAAATTTTTAATCAGCCAATAGGAATTAGGGCTGCTAAAATCCTATCGACTGTTTAAATGAAGATGAAGATTGAAGAGGCCACCTGGATGAAGACTTCTCTCCGCTTGGATCAGGACTTCGCCGCCGGGATGAAGATTGAAGAGGCCACCTGGAAGAAGACTTCTTGCCGCCTGGATAAGGACTTCAACTACGGGATGAAGATTGTTCAAGCGGGACTTCAAAAACTGTAAGTGGATCATCAGGGTGTTAGTGTTAGGCTTTTTTAAGGGTTTTTTTGGGTGTTTTTTTTTTAGATTAGGATCTGGGCAGTAAAAGAGCTAAATGCCCTTTTAAGGGCAATGCCCATACAAATGCCCTTTTCAAGGCAATGGGTAGCTTAGGTTTTTTTAGAATTAAGTATTTTATTTTGGGGGGTTGGTTGAGTGGCGGGTTTTACTGTTGGGGGGGTTTTTGTGTTTTTTTACAGGTAAAATAGCTGATATATTTGGGGCAATGCCCCACAAAAGACCCTTTTAAGGGGCATTGGTAGTTTATTGTAGGCTAGATTTTTTTTTATTTTGGGTGGGCTTTTTTATTTTGATAGGGCTATTAGATTAGGTGTAATTCCTTTTTATTTTGGATCATTTTCTTTTTTATTATTTGTAATTTAGTGTTATTTTTCTTTGTAATTAGATACACCTAGATTTAGAGTTTTGCGTTAGAAGGGGTGCGTTAGCTACGCGTGTTTTTTCCCCCCGCACCTTTTAAACAACGCTGGTATTTAGAGTTCTCTGAAGGGCTGCGTTAGGCTCCAAAAAGGGAGCGTAGAGCATAATTCACTGCCACTGCAACTCTAAATACCAGCGTTGCTTACGGACGCGGCCAGCATCAAAAAAGTGCTCGTGCACGATATCCCCATAGGAAACAATGGGGCATTTTGAGCTGAAAAAAACCTAACACCTGCAAAAAAGCAGCGTTCAGCTCCTAATGCTGCCCCATTGTTTCCTATGGGGAAACACTTCCTAAGTCTGCACCTAACACCCTAACATGTACCCCGAGTCTAAACACCCCTAACCTTACACTTATTAATCCCTAATCTGCTGACCCCGCTATCGCTGACCCCTGCATATTATTATTAACCCCTAATCTGCCGCTCCGTACACCGTTGCAACCTACATTATAGCTATGTACCCCTAATCTGCTGCCCCTAACATCGCCGACCCCTATATTATATTTATGAACCCCTAATCTGCCCCCCCCCCAACGTCACCGCTACCTACCTACACTTATTAACCCCTAATCTGCTGACCGGACCTCGCTGCTACTATAATAAATGTATTAACCCCCAAAGATAAGTCTAACCCTAACCCTAACACCCCCCTAAGTTAAATATAATTTTAATCTAACGAAATAAATTAAATTTTATTAAATAAATTAATCCTATTTAAAGCTAAATACTTACCTGTAAACTAAACCCTTATTATATAGCTACAATATAACAAATAATTATATTGTAGCTATTTTAGCATCTATATTTATTTTACAGGCAACTTTGTATTTATTTTAACCAGGTACAATAGCTATTAAATAGTTAATAACTATTTAATAGCTACCTAGTTAAAATAATTACAAAATTACCTGTAAAATAAATCCTAACCTAAGTTACAAATAAACCTAACACTACACTATCAATAAATTAATTTACTAAACTATCTACAATTATCTACAATTAAATAAACTAAACTAAATTACAAAAAAACAAACACTAAATTACAAAAAATAAAAAAAGATTACCAGAATTTTAAACTAATTACACCTACTCTAAGCCCCCTAAAAAAATAACAAAGCCCCCCAAAATAAAAAAAATGCTGCAAGCTCCTGGCCGTTTCCTCAAGTAACTTAGTAGTAGGGCTTAATAACTTTAGTATAGTGGGGGCGATGTTGGAGGACAGCAGATTAGGGGTTAATAATAATTAAATAGTGTTTGCAATGAGGGAGGGTGGTGGTTTAGGGGTTAATAAGTTTATTTAATAGTGGTGACGATGTCGGGGAGCGGCAGAATAGGGGTTAATCATTTTTTGTGGCGGGGATGTCAGGAGAGGCAGATTAGTGGTTAAGAAATTTAATTTAGTGTTTGCAATGCGGGAGGGCCTTGGTTTAGGGGTTAATAGGTAGTTTATGGGTGTAAGTGTACTTTTTAAAACTTTAGTTATGAGTTTTATGTTACAGCTTTGTAGCGTAAAACTCATAACTACTGACTTTAGATGACGTTACAGATCTTGTCATTTTAGAGTGTAATGCTCGCTTTTTAGCCTCACCGCAAAACTTGTAATACCGGCACTATGGGAATCCCATTAAAAAAACGTAATTTTTACGAGTGCGGTACTGACGTTGCGTTACAGGCTAAAAGGCCTGCGGTACACTATACCGACAAGACTCGTAATGGCAGCATTAAGGGAAAATTATGCATTATAGGCCACAATGCTGCTATTTGACTCATAATGCAAAACTCATAATCTAGGTGACTATGGAGTGTAAAGCTTCCTATATTTGTTAACCCTTTCCGGTCCTATACATTCTCTATTAGTGAGCCAGCAGGTCTTATTTAATTTTGGGAAAACAAAAAACATACATAATGTATACGTAACCCACTCCCAACAAAGGAAACAGTGATGGAAACTTTTTGAATTTTCTATTATTACCCTGAACAGCCCTTGAGAACTAATGATGACTAACTACTAACTTTTAGCTTGTGATGACTCTCAACATACTTTGTAATTTGTAAGCATTTCCTAAGGGCGTAACCCAAATGGAATTGGTCCATATGCATAAAATCATGCCCCTTAGGTCAGCTTATGTTGTTTATTACCCGCTTCCCCCTGTCACAGTCGTTTGATGAAAGCAGAGTAGGGCGAGTCTGAAAAGTGCAAGTATAAGTTCTATTGGTCCTTTTTATTGCCAATCAAAACAGACAAACTTGCTATTGGCCACAATAATTGCCTGTCATGCACAGACAAAATGTTCACTGCAACCATGTTGTCTCCTTCTGTGTCTCCCCGGTGGAAAAGTCATGTCGGAATATATCCGACATTGGACCGCAAGCGGTAAAACCCTTTCTCGGATATATTCAGACATAGGACCGGAAATGGTTTAATTACTCTTGCTGTAACCTCTTCAACCCCAAACCCCCCCCCCCTTTCTTCTGTAGTCTTCCAGCAGTTCTGGGTAGCTGTAAACATTTGCTCTGAATGTTGTTAGCCTATCCTTTACTAAAGCTTTCTTTTTGTCAATAGTTGACTGTCTGCAATGAAACAGGACATAAAGCAAAAATATAAAGTTAGTAAATAATATTTAAATTAATAGTTCATAATATACATTTAAATAGTCTGTATGATTAAATTCTCATTACCAAAACAGAAGTTCTCTCTACCGCAATTGGCCTTAAATTGTAGCGGTAAGTGAGATGATGAGGAATCTTAACATGTTTTGCTAACAATAGAGAGTCCATGATGACTAAGCAAATGTTTACTCAATGCACATAATTAGATATTAATGTTTAAATCTAATGTTTTTCTAAATGTGGAAGACTACATGTATTGGTAATGATAATAAATACTGTTGTGTATACAGTATTGATTATTAAACTTTTAATCGGAGGAATATAATGAGAAATACTTAACTGGTAGGCATCTTGAAGGTACTGGCAGATGTGTTGCTTCATTCAAAATCAAACTTTATTTAAAATTCTGTGTGTGTAAACAGTCCTCTAAAAATGTTGCGGAGGATGAGAACATCAGTCATAGACACTTAATTTTTTTATTATTATTATACATGATTATTCAGATAATCATTTTTCTGTGATTTGAAAACATCTGTGATGCTCGTGGGATACTCCTCTATCAGACCGAACTCAGCCAGTAGTCTTGTTATCCCGGCGTCGAGTCAGAATGATAGGGAATATCCCAGAGCAAAGAAGGTGGCAACAGGCAGGAAACCATAGAAAGGCAGTTCAGGGGCAAACCACTAGGATGGTCAGGCAGGAGGGTTTGGCAACAGTAAGGCAGTCCAGAGGTAAACCACTAAGATAGTCATGCAGGCAGGGCTTAGCAACAGTAAGGCATCCCAGAGGTAAACCACTAGGATGGTCAGGCAGCAAGGTTTGGCAACAGTATATCAACCCAGCAGTTAAGGGTTGAACCGGCAGAGTGGTCAGACAAGCAAGGTTCAGCAGCAATATATCAATCCAGCAGTTAAGGGTTAAACAGGCAGCGTGGTCAAACAAGCAAGGTTCAGCAGCAGTATATCAATCCAGCAGTTAAGGGTTAAATAGGCAGAGTGGTCAGACAAGCAAGGGTCTTCAACAATATAACAGTCCAGCATACATATAAGCAAAATCGAGTAGAAAAGTAAGCCGCACCTATACTTGGGCAGTGAAAGGTAGGACTGAAGTTACTTACATACGTGCAGGATTCGCGCCACAGGAGATCCTAACCGCTTCTGAAGGAGAAAGCGTGCGGCGATGACGTCACCGCCGAACGCAGAGAGGAGCGGTCTCCCCCCTAGGCAACGAGCAGACAGGTTGCGCAGTGTCCCTAGCAATGGCTAGAGCGGAACGGCGCGACATAGCCCCCCTCTTAAGGGTTCACTCTGGGAACCAGAGTCGGTCTCAAAAGGATGAGCAGCATGGAATCTATAGACCAAAGATGGAGAATGCACATCACGGGCAGGAACCCAGGACCGATTCACCACAGAGTAACCCTTCCAATGTACCAGATTCTGCAGGTGTCTGCACCTGTATCTGGAGTCCAGGATCTTAGCTACCTCATATCCAGGGTCACCACAGACCAGGAGTGGAGGAGGAGGAGCCGGGTATATCTATTCTTGATGTAAGGCTTGAGTAGTGAGATATGGAAGACTGGGTGTATGCGCAAGGCCACTTTGTAGGCAACAGGAGACAGTCTTTTCAGGACTTTGTAAGGACCAATAAACCTAGGCCCCAATTTGTGACAGGGTTGACGTAGACAAATATGTTGAGTAGAGACCCAAATACATTCACCTATTGAGATGGCACGTACAGAAGCTCTATGACTATTAGCAAACTTTTTATATATAGAGACAGCTGAACGTAGCTGAGAGCGAATATGTTGCCAATGAGTGGTGAGTTCAGTAACATGTCGGTCTGCAGCAGGAACCCCAGTGGACTGAGCAGAAAGAGGGAAGACACAAGGTTGATACCCTGCTGTGGCTTGAAAGGGAGAACATTGAAGAGAAGAGTGCCAATGAGTGTTTCTTGCCAGCTCAGCTAAGGGTAACAACTCGGACCAATTGGTATGGAGAGCGTTTACAAAGGCTCTAAGATAGGCCTCAAGATCCTGATTTACTCTCTGTTAGTCCATTGGTCTGAGTATGGTAGCCAGAGGACAAGCAAACAGTGGTTCCAATAAACTTACAAAAGTCTCTCCAAAAGGTAGAAATGAATTGTGGACCTCTGTTGGAAACAATATTTGCAGGAGTGCGATGAAGTCGTACCACATGCAGGAGAAGAAAAAAAAAACAATACTTGGGCAGAAGGCAATTTTGTTAGGGGTACAAAATGAACCGGTCTGGAAAAGTGATCCACCACAACCCAGATAACTGTATGGTGGTCAGAAGAATGAAGGTCAACAATGAAATCCATTGTTATGTGTATCCATGGTTATTTGGGAATGGACAATGGTTGGAGCAAGCTGGGAGGCAAGGATCGGGTAGTTTTGTTGGCAGCACAAGTTGTGCAGGTTTTTACATAATCTTGAGCGTCAGACTTCATAGTAGGCCACCATACGTGTTGAGAAAGATACTTAAAAGTCTGTGTCAAACAAGGATGTCCTGAGAGTTTACTGTATTGAGCCCAGGACAATACAGGAGTGCGTAGGTTCAGAGGTACAAAAAAGATATAGGAAGCCACGAGGGCTTCAAGAGGTTTACTAGACTGGGCACGTTGCAGTCTTTGAAGAAGGGTGGTATTTAATTGAGCAACCATACAGGAGGGAGGTATGATTTGTTGAACAGGAGCTTCAGAGGAATCACTTGAGGGAGAAAACTGATGGCAAAGGGCATCAGGAAGAGACCACAAAGATAAAACGGAAAAAGAACAAGGCCCACCTGGCCTGTCGAGGATTGAGCTGATGGTAAGTCAAATTCTTGTGGTCATTGAGAATCTGAATGGAATTAGCAGTGCCTTCCAACCAATGATGCCATTCAGTAAAGGCCATCTTAATGGCTAAGAGTTCACGATTACCCCCATTGTAGTTCCTCTCTGTAGGAGTAAAGCACTTGGAGAAGAAAGCTACAGGGTGCGACTTGGAGGTTAAAGGATTTTTTTAGTTTAGAACTGCTCCAGCCCCTATCTTGAATGCATCAACCTCCAAAGTAAACTAGAGATCAGGATCAGGATGGCGGAGAACAGGAGCAGAACAGAAAGTCTTTATAAGACGAGTAAAGGCATATATGGCCTCAGGGGGCCAAAGTTTACAGTCTCTGTTCCGTTTTGTTAATTCAGTGAGTGGAGAGACTGTTTGAGAAAAGTTCTTTATGAACTTGTAGTAATAATTGGAGAACCCCAAGAATCTCTACAATTCCTTTAATGAAGTAGGTTGAGGCTACTCTAAAATTGCAGTGAGTTTAGCAGGATCCATGGCAAAATCTTCTTTCGAGATGACATAACCAAGGAACTGGATCTGAATTTGGTCAAGCTCACATTTTTCTAGTTTGGCTACCAAAGAATTGTCTCTGAGATGTTGAAGTACCTGTCTAACATGCTTATGATGCTCCTCCAGAGTGGAAGAGAAAATAAGGATGTCATCCAGGTAGACGATGACAGTGCGATTGAGGAGGTCATGGAAGACATCGTTGACAAATGCCTGGAAGACTGCAGAGGTGTTACACAGCCCAAAGGGCATTACAAGGTATTTGTAATGCCCTGATCTTGTGTTGAAGGCAGTCTTCCATTCGTGGCCTGGAAAGATACAAATCAGAATGTATGCCCCACGTAAGTCCAACTTGGTGAAGAAGCGAACATCCTGGGGTGAGTCATACAGTTCGGTGATCAAAGGAATGGGATAGCGATTCTTGATAGTTACGTTGTTCAAAGCCCTGTAGTCAATTACGTTGTTCAAGTCTGAGCCCCCCACCCTTCTTACTGAAGAAAAAGAAGCCTGCCCCAGCAGAAGAAGAGGAAGGGTGAATGAAGCCTTTAGCTAGGTTCTCTTGGATGTACTCCTCCATGGATTTGGTTTCATCTTTGGAAAGTGGATAAGTATTTCCTTTAGGAAGTGGGACTCCAGGAAAGAGGTCGATCTTGCAGTCATAAGGACGGTGGGGTGGCAGCATGTTGGCTGCTTTTTTCTCAAATATATCTGTGAAGTCTGCATTCACTGAGGGGAGGTTTGAAGGAGTCTGCATGCTGGCTATGGGGATGTGGAGCAGAGGAGTGACTTTAGCAAGACAAGAGTGGAAACAGAAGGTACCCCATGAGGCCAGTTGTCCTTCAGCCCAGTCAAACTGTGGATTGTGTACCTGAAGCCAAGGAAGACCAAGGATGACAGGTTGTGCTGGGGAATGAATGACCTCAAACTGCAGCTGTTCAGTATGAAGGACTCTCACAGTCAGGGTCAGGGGTGCTGACTCAAAATAGATCAACCCTGAAACAAGGGGGGTGCCATCCAGAGAAGTTATTTTGAGACAATGTCTTTTCTGCAGAAGAGGCAAGCCAGCTTGAATCATAAAATGGTGATCCAGAAAGTTTCCAGCTGCCCCTGAATCAATCAAGGCTTGAGTGTGGACTGTATTCTAAAGGAAGGTAAGGGTTACAGGTACCAGAATCCGAGTGGAATGAGGGGATTTTGTAGTGATCATGCTTAGAGGTACCCCAGTGTTATCCCCTAAGCATTGGTTTTCCCGGCCGAATGTCACAGTCTTTTAGTTGGTGGGTGTTAGATCCACAATAACTGCATAGTCTCAACCTCCTTCTTCTCTGTCTTTCAGATTCTGAAGGTTTAAAGAAGGAGAGGTCCATGGGTTCCTCCACTGGGGTAACTGGAGCTGTTGAAGAGGTAGAGGATACTGCCAAAACCGGACGAATAGGAGGACGGGAGGGAAGGAGCCTCCTAGTTCTGTCTCTTTCAGCTTGTCTCTCCTGGAAGTGGGAGTCCAGACTGATACAAAGCATTATAAAGTCATCCAAAGAAGAAGGAAAGTCACAATAAGTGAGTTCATCTTTGATGTGTTCATGCAGACCCCTTCTAAAGGCTGCCTTGAGAGCACTGCCATCCCAATTGGTTTTAAGTGCCAAGGTGTGAAACTTGATGGCAAATTGTGCCACAGTTCTATTGCCCTGGCGGAGGTCCAGGAGAGAAAATTCTGCAGCAGAGGTACGGCCAGAAGTCCCAAACACAGAAGATAATGCAGAAATGAAATCATCAGCATCCTGCAGGAGTGGAGCGTTCTGTTCCAAAAGGGGAAGACCCAGGCTAGGGCCTTGTCTTTCAGTAAGGAAATGATAAAGGTGACCCTTGATTGGTGAGACTGAAAGGTGTGAGGATCATTGCGGAAGTGCAACCTACATTGGTTGAGTAAACCCCTGCAATCAGTAGTACCTTCATACTTGTCAGGCAATGGTATCCAGGGTATACTTCCAGAAGCAGAGGAAGAAGCTGCAGCACTAGGAGTAGAGACTGGCGGTATAACAACAGGAGCGGTATTCCTTGCTGTAGTAAGGAGAGTTGAGCGGTAATAGCCTCTAGCTTGGAATCCATATTCTGCAACTGTGTGGTATGGGTTCCCAACATCTGTCCCTGAAGATAAACTGCTTGTGTCACCTCATCTGGCTCCATGGCCCAAGTGATGCTCATGGGATACTTCTCTATCAGACCGAACTCTGTCGAACCAGAATAATAGGGAATATCCCAGAGCAGAGAAGGTTTTCAAGATGAGATAAGTGGCACTTACCACAGGCAGGACAGTCCTTGGCGGCAACGGGCAGGAAATCAGAGAAAGGCAGTTTAGGGGCAAATCACTAGGATAGTCAGGCAGGCAGGGTTTGGCAACAGTAAGGTAGTCCAGAGGTAAACCACTAGGATGGTCAGGCAGCAGGGTTTGGCAACAGTAAGGTAGTCCAGAGGTAAACCACTAGGATGGTCAGGCAGACAGGGTTTGGCAACAGTATATCAATCCAGCATTTAAGGGTTAAACAGGCAGAGTGGTCAGTCAAGCAAGGTTCAGCAGCAGTATATCAATCCAGCAGTTAAGGGTTAAACAGGCAGAGTGGTCAGACAAGCAAGGGTGAGCAACAATATAACAGTCCAGCATACAAATAAGCAAAACCCAGGAGAATAGTAAGTAACACCTATACTTGGGCAGTGATAGATAGGACAGAGGTTACTTACATAGGTCCAGGATTCGCACCACAGGAGATCCTAACATGCTTCTGAAGGAGAAAACGTGCAGCAATGACATCACCGCTGCACGCAGAGAGAAGCTGACTCCCCCCAAGGCAACCAGCAGACAGGTCCATGCCACGTCCCTAGCAACGGCTGGAGCGGCGCTGCGTGACAACATCTAGTAGAGCATCCTTTTATATTTTAAATTTTAATATTTAATATTTTCATTTTACTCTGTTTAAATTACAACATAATATACATTAAGACATAGCTGGACGCATTGCGGTAATGAGAATTTCAGCAGAAAATCCAATAAAATACAAAAATAATTAATTCCTATGTTGAAAATAAGTGCAAAAGAAAAAATAAGTGTAGTAAGGGCGCTATTAGCTGAAGATACCAAAAGAAGGGTTATATGTGGTATAAATTCATTAGTGTATATACAAATTCATAAAGGCTTTGTCATAAAGACATAAAATAATTTAATAAAATTAAAAATGTATTTCACATGCAAATACAATCATATATAAAAATTACATTTAATAGAGACGTCTCTAATTTAAACTTCCAGTATTCAGTGATCAGAATATACTCATTTTGTTATTTTAGAGGAGACAGAGAATATAGATACTTTGTATCTACTTACAAACTTTAAAATGTTTCTAGTTTGTATAACAGACAATTTCTGTGTTCTCTAATGGATAGGTTTTCTCACATAGAGTACATATAAAAGATCATTTGACACAATAATTTTCTAAAAAGATTTCTTAAAGAATGTTCATGACTGAGCTTGTTTGTATAAAAATCTATCAAAAGAGTCTGTTTTTTGTTAGTATGGATTGAGCAAGTCCTTAATAGTGAGGTGGTGCTCAATCCATACTAACAAAAAACGGACTCTTTTGATAGATTTATATACAAACGAGCTCAATCATGAACATTCTGGAAGTTTGAATTAGAGACGTCTCTATTAAATGTAATTTTTATATATGATTGTATTTGTATGTGAAATACATTTTTAATTTTATTAAATTATTTTATGTCTTTATGAAAAAGCCTTTATGAATTTGTATATACACTAATTTATACCACATATAACCCTAATTCTTTTGGTATCTTCAGTAGTGATGTTGCGAACCAAAAATTTTGCATTCGCGAACAGCGAACGCGAACTTCCGCAAAAGTTCGCAAACCTGCGAACCGGGCGAACCGCCATAGACTTCTATAGGCAGGTGAATTTTAAAACCCACAGGGACTCTTTCTGGCCACAAAAGTGATGGAAAAGTTGTTTCAAGTGGACTAACACCTGGACTGTGGTATGCCGGAGGGGGATCCATGGCAAACTCCCATGGAAAACTACATAGTTGATGCAGAGTCTGGTTTTAATCCATAAAGGGCATAAATCACCTAACATTCCTAAATTGTTTGGAATAACATGCTTTAAAACATCAGGTATGATGTTGTATCGTTCAGGTAGTGTAAGGGTTTTTTTTTTTTTTAAATGTACCCTACTGTTTTAGCAGATATGACTTGCACTGGTGTGACACTGTGCCCTGGCAGGACCTGGAACGCACACGTGTGAGGGAAACTGACTGCTATTATTTCACAGTAAAAAAAGTTTTTTGTTTTTTTTAAATGTATGTTCACTACTGTTTTAGTAGATATGACTTGCACTGGTGTCACACTGTGCCCTGGCAGGACCTGGAATGCACACGTGTGAGGGAAACTGACTACTATTATTTCACAATAAAAAAGGTTGGTTTTTTTTAAATGTATGTACACTACTGTTTTAGCAGATATGACTTGCACTGGTGTGACACTGTGCCCTGGCAGGACCTGGAATGCACACGTGTGAAGGAAACTGACTGTTATTATTTCACAGTAAAAAAAAAGTTTTTTTTTTTTTTTTAAATGTACACTACTTTTTTTAGCAGATATGACTTGCACTGGTGTCACACTGTGCCCTGGCAGGACCTCAAACGCACACGTGTGAAGGAAAATGACTGCTATTATTTCAAATTAAAAAAAGGTTTGTTTTTTTTTAAATGTACACTACGGTTACACCAGATATGAGTGGTGGCACTGGGCAAGTGGGCACAGTATACTCTGTGAGCCTGACACACACGCTGGCAGGCAGGCAACTGCAATTAGATTACACAGGGAAAAAAAAAAAAAAAGCAGACTGATGTTCTAGCCCTAAAAAGGGCTTTTTGGGGTGCTGTCCTTACAGCAGAGATCAGATGAGTCCTTCAGGACTGTAGTGGACACTGAATACACTAGCCTAGCTATCGATTTCCCTATTAAATCATCAGCAGCAGCTACACTGTCCCTCCTCTCACTAAGAATGCAGGCTCCGAATGAATCTAAAATGGATGCTGTCCAGGAGGTGGGAGGGTCTTGGAGGGAGGGTCTGCTGCTGATTGGCTGTAATGTGTCTTGTGACTGTGAGCTACAGGGTCAAAGTTTACTCAATGATGACGAATAGGAGGCGGATCAAACATCGCATATGTTCGCCGTCAGCTGCAAACGAGAACATGCTATGTTCGCTGCGAACTATTCGCAGCAGAACTGTTCGCGACATCACTAATCTTCAGCTAATAGCGCCCTTACTACACCTATTTTTTTCTTTTGCACTTATTGTTTAGATTGAAGGATCTAACTTATTGTAAGGAGTTTGATACCGCATATGTAACACCAGCGCACTATTTTACACATTTTTTCTATGTTAAAAATACTCTTTGTGCAAGGTACAGAACACTATTATCTTTATTATCAAATTTTGATCTTTTCCTAAATTTCATATTTATATTTAAAATCATTACTGCAGTTATGTTTTAATGATTTTATGAGAATGATCCAATTAGTATTGTGCTTGTAGTCTTTTGCCAAATGGCTAGTGACATGTCTTTCCCAGAAACCCACTGCTTATACCTGATCAGTCTCCAGTGAATGTTAAAGGGACAGTCAACTCTAAAATTGTTATTGTTTAAAAATATAGATGATCCCTTTATTACCCATTTGAAAATTTTGCACAGCCAACACGGTTATATTAATATACTTTCTACCTCTGTGACTGCCTTGTATCTAAGCCTCTTCTGACAGCCCCCTGATCACATGATTTTTTTATTTATTATCTATAAACTTGCATTTTAGCCAATTAGTGCTGTGTTGTGCATAACTTCACCAGTGTGAGCACAATGTTATCTACATGTCCCACATGCACTAGCAGTCCACTGTTGTGAAAAGCAAATTAAAAAAAGCATGTGATAAGAGGCTGTCTGTAGTGGCTTAGAAAATTAGAGGTTTAAATATTATAAACGGCTAGATTTAGAGTTTGGCGATAGCCGTCAAAACCAGCGTTAGGGGGTCCTAACGCTGGTTTTTACCGCCCGCTGGTATTTGGAGTCATTCATTAAAGGGTCTAACGCTCACTTTGCAGCCGCGACTTTTCCATATCGCAGATCCCCCTACGCCAATTGCGTATCCTATCTTTTCAATGGGATCTTTCTAACGCCGGTATTTAGAGTCGTGGCTGAAGTGAGCGTTAGAAATCTAACGACAAAACTCCAGCCGCAGAAAAAAAACAGGAGTTAAGAGCTTTTTGGGCTAACGCCAGTTCATAAAGCTCTTAACTACTAAAGTACACTAACACCCATAAACTACCTATGTACCCCTAAACCGAGGTCCCCCCACATCGCCGCCACTATAATACATTTTTTAACCCCGAATCTGCCGACCGCACACCGCCGCCACCTACGTTATACTTATGTACCCCTAATCTGCTGCCCCTAACACCGCCGACCCCTATATTATATTTATTAACCCCTAATCTGCCCACCTCAACGTCGCCGACAACTACCTACACTTATTAACCCCTAATCTGCCGACCGGACCTCATCGCTACTATAATAAATGTATTAACCCCTAAAGCTAAGTCTAACCCTAACACTAACACCCCCTAAGTTAAATATAATTTAAATCTAACGAAATAAATTAACTCTTATTAAATAAATTATTCCTATTTAAAGCTAAATACTTACCTGTAAAATAAACCCTAATATAGCTACAATATAAATTATAATTATATTGCAGCTATTTTAGGATTAATATTTATTTTACAGGCAACTTTGTAATTATTTTAACCAGGTACAATAGCTATTAAATAGTTAATAACTATTTAATAGCTACCTAGTTAAAATAATTACAAAATTACCTGTAAAATAAATCCTAACCTAAGTTACAATTAAACCTAACACTACACTATCAATAAATTAATTAAATAAAATACCTACAATTATCTACAATTAAACTTAACACTACACTATCAATAAATTAATTAAATACAATACCTACAAATAAATACAATTAAATAAACTAGCTAAAGTACAAAAAATAAAAAAGAACTAAGTACAAAAAATAAAAAAATATTTACAAACATTTGAAAAATATTACAACAATTTTAAACTAATTACACCTACTCTAAGCCCCCTAATAAAATAACAAAGCCCCCCAAAATAAAAAAATGCCCTACCCTATTCTAAAATTAAAATAGAAAAGCTCTTTTACCTTACCAGCCCTTAAAAGGGCCATTTGCGGGGCATGCCCCAAAGAATTCAGCTCTTTTGCCTGGAAAAAAAACATACAATACCCCCCCACCAACATTACAACCGGGGGCGGCAGATTAGGGGTTAATAAGTGTAAGGTTAGGGTGTTTAGACTCAGGGTACGTGTTAGGGTGTTAGGTGCAGACTTAGAAACTGTTTCCCCATAGGAAAAATGGGGCTGGGTTAAGAGCTGAACGCTGCTTTTTTGCAGGTGTTAGGTTTTTTTTCAGCTCAAACTGTCCCATTGTTTCCTATGGGGGAATCGTGCACAAGCACGTTTTTGAAGCTGGCTGCGTCCGTAATCGAGAGTTGCAGCGCAGAGGTGATTGGCCATAAGAAGTGGTAGGCACCCGGCCAGGGGGTGTGCACTGACAGACTTGGAACAGAGTCAGAGAGCAGAATTTTCAGAGTTTGCGGGCCTAAACCTTTTCTTTAGTGATTTATTTAGTAAGGAAAGATTATCTGCCACTATATAGTCAATTCTAGAATAGGATTTATTGGGGTTAGAAAAAAAGGTGTAATCTTGTTTATGGGGGTAAAGATGTCTCCAAGTGCCATGAAGAGTTAGCAGTGAGAGGTTATTCCAAACTTTGTGTAATACATTGGTAGGGAGCTTTAAGTGTGGTTTAGAGCTGTCTATAGTGGGGTTCAAAGGGAGATTAAAATATCCTGCGAGCACTAGTGGACCTTTTGAGTACCCAAGTATGGAGTTTGTAGTGCGCTGGAAAAAGGATGCTTGGTTGGTGTTTGTGGCATAAATATTAACTAGTGTTATTGGTTTTCCATAGAGGAGGCCAAAAAGGCCTAAATATCTACCCTCTTTGTCTTGTTCTCTATGTAGGAGTTTGAATGGGGTTGATTTATGGAAGAGTGTACTTACTCCATTTGTTTCCATTTTGGGGTTACTACTGTGAAAATGAGTGGGGTAATTGGGTGAGAAATACTTGGGCTCTTTACCCTGTTTAAAGTGGGTTTCTTGCAAGAACAAGATATCTCCATTTTTTGATTGAGGTCATGGAATGCCTTCGACCTCTTAAAAAGGGAGTTAAGGCCTTTAGAGTTAATGGTTATGATAGTAAACAATTGGTCTTTCTTTTGTGTTGTCATTGTGGTTGTGACCGTGTGAATGTGGTGTAGATCTTTAGTTTGATTATGCTTTGATGAATGCAACATAGTTTAGGTAACATCATTAAGAACAGTACATGGAATAGAGGTAATAAAATTAAAACATTTGTAAACAAAGCATTTTTAAACAAAACAGTTGTTAAGCTAAAGTGAGCCAACATGTGCGCCCCCCTCTCAACAGTAGAGAAGAGCGCCTCTTGTACATTTAACGACATAATCATAATACTATTCTTTTAGATCTTGAGAATTCAATAGGGGCTAACGTTGCCCCAGAGGTTGCTATTGATTTTGATAGTTGAAGACCCAGTAGCTACAAATAATTACTCGCCTTTCAAGACCTTCATCAAAGGGTACACATTTATTGTGCACCCTGTACATTTAGAGTCTCATGTTAGTTTTTTTTTAGGGTTTATTGGGTGGGTTTTATTTTTAGCTTAGGGTTTGATCAATGTAAAAGAGCTAATTGCCCTTTTAAGGGCAATGCCCATCCTAATGCCCTTTTTAGGGCAATGGTTTTCTTAAGTTTATTTAAGCAGGTTTTTATTTGGGGGGTTTGGTTGGGTGGGTGGTAGGTTTTAGTGTTGGGGGGTGTTTGTATTTTATTATACAGGTGAAAGAGCTGATTTCTTTGAGGCAATGCCCCGCAAAAGGCCTATTTAAGGACCATAGGCAGTTTAGTGTAGGCTAGGGTTTTTTTTTATTTTGGGTGGGATTTTTTATTTTGATAGGGCTATTAGATTAGGAGTAATTCGTTTTTATTTTTGATAGTTTTTTTTTTATTTTGTGTAATTTAGTGGGGGTTTTTTTGTAATTTAGATAATTGTATTTTATTAATTTAATTTATTTTATTGTAATGTTAGGTTTTAGTGTAAGGCAGGTTAGGTTTTATTTTACAGGTAACTTTGTATTTATTTTAACTAGGTAGTTAGTAAATAGTTAATAACTATTTACTAACTAGTTTACCTAGTTAAAATAAATACAAATTTACCTGTGAAATAAAAATAAAACCTAAGATAGCTACAATGTAACTATTAGTTATTTTGTAGCTAGCTTAGGTTTTATTTTATAGTTAAGTATTTAGTTTTAAGTATGAATAATTTAGGTAATAATTGTAAGTTTTATTTAGATTTATTTTAATTATATTTAAGTTGGGGGGGGTTAGGGTTAGACTTAGGCTTAGGTTTATGTTAGGGTTAAGGGTTATGCTTAGGGTTATGGTTACGTTAGGGTTAGGTTTAGGGGTTAATATCTTTATTTAGTGTTAGTGATGTGGGTGGCCAGAGGTTTAGGGGTTAATAACTTTAGTATAGTGGCGGCGACATTGGGGGCGGCAGATTAGGGGTTAATAACTGTAATGTAGGTGGCGGCGATATCGGGAGCGGCAGATTAGGGGTCAATAGTTTTATTTTGGTGGCAACGATGTTAGGGGCAGCAGATTAGGGGTTAATAACTTTAGTATAGCGGCAGTGTCATTGGGGGCGGCAGATCAGGGGTTAATAACTGTAATGTAGGTGGCGGCGATATCGGGAGCGGCAGATTAGGGGTTAATAGTTTTATTTTGGTGGCAACGATGTTAGGGGCAGCAGATTAGGGGTTAATAACATTATGTAGGTTACAGCGATGTTAGGGGCAGCAGATTAGGGTTGTTTAGACTTGGTTTTTATGTTAGGGTGTTAGGTTTAAACGTAACTTTTTCTTTCCCCATATACATCAATGGGACTGTGTTATAAAGCTTTTGTTTCCGCGATCGCAAGTGTTAGGCTTTTTTTTAGCCAACTCTCCCCATTGATGTCTATGGGGAAATCAGGCATGAGCACTTCAAAACATTGTAATAGCAGTGCTATAGGGAGGTTAAATAACGCCGCTTTTTGTGGCGGTCGTTAATTTCCCTATAGCGCTCAAAACTCGTAATCTAGCTGAACGTTATCTATATGGCACACATGAACTAGTACTGTCTAGCTGTGAAAATGCAGATAAGAGACGGCTTTCAGGGGCTTAGAAATTAGCATATGATTCTAACTAGTTTGGCTTTTACCAAAGAATACCAAGATAGCAATGCAGATTTGATTATAAAAGTAAAATGGAAAGTTGTTTAAAATTGCATGCTCTATCTGAATCATGATTAGACTGTCCCTTTAATGCAATTCTTATTAAATTATTTTTACCAGGTGTTATTATGAGTGTAACTTTATTTTTAAATGTGTTTTTGATCTGTTTTGTGCAACTTTTTAGTCGCGCATAACAGTTAACCAAAGCTCTGAAGTAACGCTAACCTGACCAGTGGTGGATCCAGGGGGGGGGGCAGTGGGGCAATTGCAACCCCCCAAGCAGCCCCCTTAGTTTGCCCGAGGGTTGCCACCTATAGGAACTTCACTCTGTTTACATGAAAAACTTTTTCCCTGGTCCCCGCACAGGCAGCTTCAAGTTACAGCAGAAGGTGTATCTCACAATTGCCGGCATCATTAGTGAAATCAGTGCACACTAGAGTAGGTTTTAGGAACAGCAAGAGGGGAGGTAAGTTTCATGGTCTCATGATTTGTGTTTGCTTTTTTTTTTATCTGTGCCACAACTGTCTAAGCAGAGCAGCTAGCAATAAAGTTAGTAGCTCTTGCTGCACTGCTACTTTAAAGGGACACTGTACCCAAAAATTTTCTTTCGTGATTCAGATTAAGCATGAAATTTTAAGCAACTTTCTAATGTACTCCTATTATCAAATTTTCTTCATTCTCTTGGTATCTTTATTTGAAATGCAAGAATGCAAGTTTAGATGCCGGCCCATTTTTGGTGAACAACCTGGGTTGTCCTTGCTGATTGGTGGATAAATTCATACACCAATAAAAAAGTGCTGTCCAGAGTATTTAAACCAAACAAAAGCTTAGATGCCTTCTTTTTCAAATAATGATAGCAAGAGAACGAAGAAAAATTGATAATAGGAGTAAATTAGAAAGTTGCTTAAAATTGCATGCTCTTTCTGAATTACAAAAGAAAAAAATTGGGTTCAGTGTCCCTTTAAGGGAGTTGAAAGGTAAAAGGTTGCAACCTACTGTGGGGTGTGGGGTTTGCAGAGAAACTGAGTCAAAAGTCAGAACAGAATGAAACAGTAGCAAGTAGCAGACAAAAGTATCCTACACTACAGCCCTGAGCAGCTACAGCCATATGCTTATCTGTTGATCTCCTGGGAAGGCAGAGCAAGTAACCCCTTACTGTCTATAATGAACTGCAGTACACTTAGTGCCAGTGCTGCACTACTAGTGTGGTTATTAGATGATTTCATTTCATTTATTTTTTACTATATTTCTCTGTTTTAAGAACTTTACATATTCTGAACTTGAAGTAAAGGTATAGGGGTTGATTTAACATCGACTCCCCATCATTTCTGATCCGCCAGAAATGGAAGTTAAAGGGCCACTAAACCCAAAATCTTTCTTTCATGATTCAGATAGAGAATAGAAATTTAAACAAAATTACAATTTACTTCTATTATGTATTTTGCTTAATTTTTTAGATATCCTTATTTGAAGAAAAAGCAATACACATGGGTGAGCCAATCACACGAGGCTTCTATGTGCAGCAACCAATCAGCAGCTACTGAGCATATCTAGATATGCTTTTCAGGAAAGAATATCAAGAGAATAAAACAAATTAGATAATAGAAGTAAATTAGAAAGATGTTTAAAAATGCATTCTCTTTCTAAATCATGAAAGAAAAAATGTGAGTTTCATGTCCCTTTAAGAAGCTGCAGTCGTAAGACCGCTGCTTCTTAACTTCTCCACCACCTTTTAGGTGGAGGACTGAAATCATCCCGATACCATACAATCGAGATGATTGATGGCCCCTGCTAGAGGCCGATTGGCCGCGAGTGAGCAGGGGGCGGCATTGCACAAGGATTTAACATTTCACATTCTTGTTGGCATTTAGCGAGGTTGAGCGGACATGATTCGCTACAGTGAATCATGTCCGCTCGACCTATGGTGTTTAACGTATTTCTTGTTATCTTTACCATATTTGTTGTGCTTATTTCTAGACCTGGTCAAATATACTTGGCTTTATTTTGAAGCATAGTAGCATTGTGTTAAAAAGAAAAGAAACTTTTCTATGTTGGTACTGTATTTAAACAGACATAAAGGTTGGCTCCTAAAAAATGGGCCCTAGCCATTATCAAATGGCCTAAGGGAGAGGATCTCTGTCCTCAAATTGCCAGTATGTACTGCAGAAATGGTAAGAAACTTGTTTGACTGACTGTGTGACTAACAATCAAACGGTTAATTCACTGCTGCTAGTGTAAGGTTAAACAGACATTCTAATGCAGAAAGGACATGCTTGAATTCATAAAATGTAATTTTTACATTAGAAAAAAGGGTTAGAAGGTGTTGTTATTTATTTATAGGTGTATATATATATATATATATATATATATATATATTTATACACATACACACATAATCACACGCACACCCTGAACTGAAAAAAAATATTCTGTCTAATGTTTTGACTTCGTCAAGCCACTATATAAATTAGTGAACAAGTGCTGTAGACTCTGTAGACTGTAGGCATATTTTGGCCCTTATTGGTATTTATAAAAAGCGAGGATGCTGAGGGTACTGAAGTGAATTAGATGTGTTAGTCAGTACATGTGTGTATTTGTGTGTGCATGTATGATATAGTTTGTATGTGTGCGTTTATGTATATAGAGGGGTCCTTTTGTCTGCTGTAAGACCACAACATTTCAAAATCCCCTCTGGTGTGCATAGTAAGAGGCCAATAACTGTTTGTCACTGAATGTTACTACTAAATTATGATTGCAGGAAAGAATAGAGATTATACCCAATTTTGGTCACATAACACAATTCAAATAGCAAATAGAGTGGTCCCCACAAAAAGGTAAACTGGTTTATTGCACCCCAAGGACACTTGGTGGCCCCACCCTGTGTGCAGGATGTACGTAACTGAACTGTGCAGTTCACTTACTGTTTTTGTTTTCTGATGTTAGGCACCATTCCATTACAGCTAGAATTCATATTCATGTACAGGGGTAAACCATATGTGTGTCAGAGTACTACTAATGCTTGGGGACCTGCTTGGTCACCAAGGCAACTGACCCTAATCGATATTTGGTCTTGGGTCTGATGCATGTGTTTGTATATACAGGGAGTGCAGAATTATTAGGCAAGTTGTATTTTTGAGGATTAATTTTATTATTGAACAACAACCATGTTCTCAATGAACCCAAAAAACTCATTAATATCAAGGCTGAATAGTTTTGGAAGTAGTTTTTAGTTTGTTTTTAGTTATAGCTATTTTAGGGGGATATCTGTGTGTGCAGGTGACTATTACTGTGCATAATTATTAGGCAACTTAACAAAAAACAAATATATACCCATTTCAATTATTTATTTTTACCAATGAAACCAATATAACATCTCAACATTCACAAATATACATTTCTGACATTCAAAAACAAAACAAAAACAAATCAGTGACCAATATAGCCACCTTTCTTTGCAAGGACACTCAAAAGCCTGCCATCCATGGATTCTGTCAGTGTTTTGATCTGTTCACCATCAACATTGCGTGCAGCAGCAACCACAGCCTCCCAGACACTGTTCAGAGAGGTGTACTGTTTTCCCTCCTTGTAAATCTCACATTTGATAATGGACCACAGGTTCTCAATGGGGTTCAGATCAGGTGAACAAGGAGGCCATGTCATTAGATTTTCTTCTTTTATACCCTTTCTTGCCAGCCACACTGTGGAGTACTTGGACGCGTGTGATGGAGCATTGTCCTGCATGAAAATCATGTTTTTCTTGAAGGATGCAGACTACTTCCTGTACCACTGCTTGAAGAAGGTGTCTTCCAGAAACTGGCAGTAGGACTGGGAGTTGAGCTTGACTCCATCCTCAACCCGAAAAGGCCCCACAAGCTCATCTTTGATGATACCAGCCCAAACCAGTACTCCACCTCCACCTTGCTGGCGTCTGAGTCGGACTGGAGCTCTCTGCCCTTTACCAATCCAGCCACGGGCCCATCCATCTGGCCCATCAAGACTCACTCTCATTTCATCAGTCCATAAAACCTTAGAAAAATCAGTCTTGAGATATTTCTTGGCCCAGTCTTGACGTTTCAGCTTGTGTGTCTTGTTCAGTGGTGGTCGTCTTTCAGCCTTTCTTACCTTGGCCATGTCTCTGAGTATTGCACACCTTGTGCTTTTGGGCACTCCAGTGATGTTGCAGCTCTGAAATATGGCCAAACTGGTGGCAAGTGGCATCTTGGCAGCTGCACGCTTGACTTTTCTCAGTTCATGGGCAGTTATTTTGTGCCTTGGTTTTTCCACACGCTTCTTGCGACCCTGTTGACTATTTTGAATGAAACGCTTGATTGTTCGATGATCACGCTTCAGAAGCTTTGCAATTTTAAGAGTGCTGCATCCCTCTGCAAGATATCTCACTATTTTGACTTTTCTGAGCCTGTCAAGTCCTTCTTTTGACCCATTTTGCCAAAGGAAAGGAAGTTGCCTAATAATTATGCACACCTGATATAAGGTGTTGATGTCATTAGACCACACCCTTTCTCATTACAGAGATGCACATCACCTAATATGCTTAATTGGTAGTAGGCTTTCGAGCCTATACAGCTTGGAGTAAGACAACATGCATAAAGAGGATGATGTGGTCAAAATACTCATTTGCCTAATAATTCTGCACTCCCTGTATATGGACCATAATTTTAAAACTTAAAGTGAAGGTCAATTTAGATGAATTCGTGCCCGGTTTTTAATAAACCTATTAAAAACAAGGGCACTTTAATTCGTCAAAATTGACATTACACTCCATTTCTTCAAAAACTTACCTTTTAATCCTGTCAGCCGCTGCAGCACTTCCTCCGCCCATCGCAAGTCCTCTTCGCGGGTCCAAAATGACGAATCCGTCTTCCTCCAATCACGGCGTTGCATCAGGCCATGACCCCCAAGGGGGTAAGCCGTGATTGGAGGAAGCCGTATTTGTCATTTCTGACTTAAGAAGAAGCTTCCGACTTTATTCTCTTTGTATGCTTTATTGAAACAAATACCTAGGTAGGCTTTGGAGCAGGGATGCATTACTGGGAGCTAACTGCTTATTGGTGTCTGTACATATATGCTTCTTGTCTTTGGCTCACCCAATGTGTTCGGCTAACTCTCAGTGGTTCATTGCTGATCCTTCAATAAACAAGAGAACAAAGAAAATTTGGTAATAGAAGTAAATTGGAAAATTGTTTAAATTTGCATGCTCTATCTGAATCACAATATAAAAAATTGATGTTATAGTATTGCTGGAGAATAGTGGAGTGTGGAGCAATATCTATTGTATAACAAAGATGAAAGACCACTTTGTTTTTCTATTGGTCAAAACTGGGCTCTGGATCCTCCCCTGAACCTGACGTGCTTTAAAGTTGATTGCGCTCATGCAAACGTGCTTACTTTCAACTCAAAATACATGTGCTTCTTCCGACACGCGCAAAGAGCCCCAAAATACCCCTTATCGCTTGCGTACAACAGTTAGTGCCCACTTTAATCTAACCCTCAGTGCTGTAAAATCTTTGCAAATTTTAATATTTCTCTTTCTTTTGTGTATGACAAAGACAAATACATTTCTCAATGTGTTTGCTTTTTAACTTTTGATGAATAAACTTCTGACTTTTATCTACCCAGGTGTATTGCAGTAGTAGGGTGGAAAAGTTAGAAATATCCTATATATCCTCAGTCATTCAAAATTATTATACATAGACACAAAAGTGATCTGGCTATGTATTATAGGGAATCAATCCCTTAGTATATATGGGTAAGGGGGGTGCTCGCTATCCTATGATATATATCAAAAAAAGGAAGAAGAAAAGTGGATAGTTCAGAGCACTCAGTGGTACTATATGATTCAAACAAATAGTTATAAACCAACAGTGAGGTTTGGTAGGAATCGGTAAATATATAAAACTTAACATTTAATAAGAAGTAAATAAAATAGACACTTGCTAGTGTGTGTATATAAAAAGAATAAAAATTGTCATGAAACAAAGAGAGAGCATATATGCCCAGGTAACAACCAAACAGTGTGTTTGTAAATAATATATTGGGTATATCTGGTAGGGAAGCAGCCAAGAATGCTCACGGATTGCACAAATAATCTAATATAAAAAGAGGATTGACCTCCACAAGTTATCTATCACTAGTGCAATGCTGGAGCGGTGCAAGCCCTGTCAGAGTCCCAGTTGTGAATCAAAAGGATGTATTACAATAAGAGAGTCTGAGATAAATTCTATGATTGCCTAATTAGGTCCTAATATCAATATACCCATGGGGTTAACAATCACACATAAGGCACATCAAGGTTTATCAGAAAAAGTCCCTATATAGCAATAGGAGAATCCAATGTGAATTCACAATATCATCTAGTAAATTACTAGTGCTAATATAACCGTAGGGTTAACAAACACACATGGGCAGCAAGGAGCTCTCAGAACACACGCCTGATGCGCATTTCGACAAACAAATGGCTTTCTCAAAGGCTGACCCGATCCGGGCAAGCCTCACTGCTTAAATACTATGGTCAGCCAATAAAGGGGTGTGTAATCACACACACCCCTCACAGGAGCCAATGTCATATGGCATCTCTTCATTGGGTTATCGTCTGTCATGTGACTTTGTTAGACTGATGAAATTAGGGGGCAGGGCCAATAGCCCATCCGCTGCGCATTATTGATGGCCATTAGAAATATTTACATACATGGACATAGTACATTACAATTGTAATAGTTATGTAGGTGATCAGGAATGATCTTATATCTATAGTCAAAGTTATTTGATGATATTTTACAAAATAAAACGGAGCAAAAATAATAAGGGGGGTGGTGGAGGACGCAAATGATATGCATTTATGTTTAACAAA
This sequence comes from Bombina bombina, assembly GCF_027579735.1. Classification (NCBI taxonomy): domain Eukaryota; kingdom Metazoa; phylum Chordata; class Amphibia; order Anura; family Bombinatoridae; genus Bombina; species Bombina bombina. Next base: position 187,419,005 of record NC_069503.1, on the reverse strand, counting down.
TTTGATTTTATGTACAACTTGTTCAGGTATTACACCAACATAAATGAACGATATTAGCCCCAAATATCGAATCCTTAAATTCACATGAAGTTCTTAGTATATAAACCATAGTTAACGTATGTCTGTGTTAGCATTGAGCTAAAATCGATGCAATCACAAAAATACATAGTAGGCTATCCGAGGTTACTTATATCGCATTCTAATTATTGCAAAGTTGTTTGCCAAATTAGTTACATAATTATCTCATTGGTATAGAGATGTGAGTCTAGTTTAGCCATTACATTAATAGAATCTAGTTTTGCAGAAAGTAAAATTTGTTGTTAAATACATAATCAAAGTCCTGAAACTAGATTTACGGATGGTATATAATATGCTTTATTGCTAATGAAATATTACTAGTCCTCATATGATTACAGTATGATCTTGATTTTGTGTTCATAATAAACATTACCTTATTCGTATAAAGAAAAAAATATATATTTTAATTTATCCATTGGATAAATATGTATCCCAACAAAAGTAGAATACAATTAGTAGAGAATCATCTATATTTATGTATATACACACATTGGATGATTATTGTGAATTGAGTTTGTGAAAATCTTTATACATTTCAAAAAGGGGGTAATATATTTATTATAATTATAATTATTGTTACACCACTATGTATGTTAATTAAAGGGACATAATATATAAAACAGATGGTATAATCATATTGAATATTATGTATTATTGTCGGTCCATAATAGTCTGGAAAAACCAACTGATATTAGTAATATAACATATAGTGATGTCGCGAACCTAAAATTTTGCGTTCGCGAATGGCGAACGCGAACTTCCACAAAAGTTTGGGAACCGGGCGAACCGCCATAGACTTCAATAGGCAGGCGAATTTTAAAACCTACAGGGACTCTTTCTGGCCACAAAAGTGATGGAAAAGTTGTTTCAAGGGGACTAACACCTGGACTGTGGTATGCCGGAGGGGGATCCATGGCAAACTCCCATGGAAAATTACATAGTTTATGCAGAGTCTGGTTTTAATCCATAAAGGGCATAAATCACCTAACATTCCTAAATTGTTTGGAATAACGTGCTTTAAAACATCAGGTATGATGTTGTATCGTTCAGGTAGTGTAAGGTTTTTTTTTTTTTAAATGTACACTACTGTTTTAGCAGATATGACTTGCACTGGTGTGACACTGTGCCCTGGCAGTACCTGGAACAAACACGTGTGAGGGAAACTGACTGCTATTATTTCACAGTAAAAAAAGTTTTTTTTTTTTTTTAAATGTATGTACACTACTGTTTTAGCAGATATGACTTGCACTGGTGTGACACTGTACCCTGGCAGGACCTGGAACGCACACGTGTGAAGGAAACTGACTGCTATTATTTCACAGTAAAAAAGGTTGTTTTTTTTTAAATGTATGTACACTACTGTTTTAGCAGATATGACTTGCACTGGTGTGACACTGTGCCCTGGCAGGACCTGGAGCTCACACGTGTGAGGGAAACTGACTGCTATTATTTCACAGTAAAAAAAGGTTGTTTTTTTTTTTTAAATGTGTGTACACTACTGTTTTAGTAGATATGACTTGCACTGGTGTGACACTGTGCCCTGGCAGGACCTGGAGCGCACACATGTGAGGGAAACTGACTGCTATTATTTCACAATAAAAAAGGTTGTTTTTTTTAAATGTATGTACACTACTGTTTTAGCAGATATGACTTGCACTGGTGTCACACTGTGCCCTGGCAGGACCTGAAACGCACACGTGTGAAGGAAACTGACTGCTATTATTTCAAATTAAAAAAAGGTTTTTTTTTTTTTTAAATGTACACTACTGTTTTAGCAGATATGACTTGCACTGGTGTCACACTGTGCCCTGGCAGGACCTGAAACGCACACGTGTGAAGTAAACTGACTGCTATTATTTCAAATTAAAAAAAGTTTTTTGTTTTTTTTTAAATGTACACTACTGTTACACCAGATATGAGTGGTGGCACTGGGCAAGTGGCCACAGTATACGCTGTGAGCCTGAGCTGGCAGGCAGGCTGCAATTAGATTATACAGGAAAAAAAAAAAAGAAAAGCAGACTGATGTTCTAGCCCTGGCAGGACCTGGAACACACACGTGTGAGGGAAACTGACTGCTATTATTTCACAGTAAAAAAAGTTTTTGTTTTTGTTTTAAATGTATGTTCACTACTGTTTTAGTAGATATGACTTGCACTGGTGTCACACTGTGCCCTGGCAGGACCTGGAACGCACACGTGTGAGGGAAACTGACTACTATTATTTCACAATAAAAAAGGTGTTTTTTTTTTTAAATGTATGTACACTACTGTTTTAGCAGATATGACTTGCACTGGTGTGACACTGTGCCCTGGCAGGACCTGGAATGCACACGTGTGAAGGAAACAGACTGTTATTATTTCACAGTAAAAAAAAGGTTTTTTGTTTTTTTTTTAAATGTACACTACTTTTTTTTAGCAGATATGACTTGCACTGGTGTCACACTGTGCCCTGGCAGGACCTCAAACGCACACGTGTGAAGGAAAATGACTGCTATTATTTCAAATTAAAAAAAGGTTGTTTTTTTTTAAATGTACACTAATGTTACACCAGATATGAGTGGTGGCACTGGGCAAGTGGGCACAGTATACTCTGTGAGCCTGACACATACGCTGGCAGGCAGGCTGCAATTAGATTACACAGTGGAAAAAAAAAAAAAAAGCAGACTGATGTTCTAGCCCTAAAAAGGGCTTTTTGGGGTGCTGTCCTTACAGCAGAGATCAGATGAGTCCTTCAGGACTGTAGTGGACACTGAATACACTAGCCTAGCTATCGATTTCCCTATTAAATCAGCAGCAGCTACATTGTCCCTCCTCTCACTAAGAATGCAGGCTCCGAATGAATCTAAAATGGATGCTGTCCAGGAGGTGGGAGGGTCTGGGAGGGAGTGTCTGCTGCTGATTGGCTGGAATGTGTCTTGTGACTGTGAGCTACAGGGTCAAAGTTTACTCAATGATGACGAATAGGGGGCGGATCGAACATCGCATATGTTCGCCGTCCTCTGCGAACGCGAACATGCTATGTTCGCTGCGAACTATTCGCGGCAGAACTGTTCGCGACATCACTAATAACATATAGGGATGGTGTTACACACCTACTGTGACATATGGTTGATATTATAAATTCATGGACCATATAGTATAATGGAGATTTGTCAGACTATATTAATAGAGAAGATTATATTAGTCTGAAATTTTATTAAATAAAATTTCTGATTTCCCACAGTTATAGAAATGAATTGTAGCTGTCTTGTTCATTGAGACCTTGGGGTGTCAGGGTGTTAAGCCAAAATATCCACCGACATTCTGCTTGTAGTAGCATATTTTCAACATTACCGGCTCTAATTCCTGGTTTAATGACTTGTAAGACTGATACTCTTAGATCTGGTTTTGTACCATGATTCTTAAGGTAATGTTTTGCCACAGGGGTCAAGGTTTTGTCTCTCTGCTGGTCTTTTTCACAATTTTTAATACTGTTAATGTGTTCTCCTAGCCTTACCCGTAGTTCATGTGTTGTTATACCAATGTATCTTTTTCCACATTTGCATAATAAACAGTATACTAAGTTCTTTGTTTGGCAATTAGCGAAACCAAGCATTCTTTTAGTACCACCAGTTTGAGTCACAAATTCCCTTTCATTGAATATATACTTGCAGAAACTGCATGTACCACATGTATAGGTTCCACATATTCGTCTGCTAGTATTTCTCCTAATAAAGTGGCTTCTAACCAGTCTGTTACCAATTGTTGGCACTCTCCTCCAACTGGTTTTGATTTTGTCTCCCAAAAATGTTGACAGATCTTTATCAGATTTCAATATGTCACTATGTTTATTTAGTATATCACTAATTTTGTTATGATTAGTGTTATATGTAGTCACAAATCTAATTTCATTGTTGGTAGTTTTAATTTTATTTTTGGGGTTAATAGAGAATCTCTAGGTGTTCTTTTAGCTCTTTGATATGCTTTTCGTATAACTTTACGAGTGTAGCCTCTATCTCTTAGTCTTAGCTTCAAATCTTTTGCTCTTTCGTTAAAGACATTAAAGTCAGTACAATTTCTCCAAATTCTTAGGAATTCGCCTGTGGGGATTGCGTTTTTAGTTCCTCTAGTGTGACAACTGTCATACTGGAGAATTGCGTTTGTTGCGGTGTCTTTTCTGAAAAGATCAGTTTTGAGGGAATCATTGCCATCTTTATAAATAACAATATCCAGGAATTCCACTTTAACCTTACTTATATTGTATGTTAGTTTCAGGTTCATTTTGTTGCTATTTAGGAAGGAAATAAATTCCTTAAAGTACTCTTCACTTCCTGTCCATATTATAAAGAGGTCGTGTATATACCGACACCATAGACTCACGTGATCTTTATATTTAGACATATTTTCGTTGAAAACAAATTCCCTCTCCCACCAGCCCAAATAAATGTTGGCATAGGTGGGCGCGCAAGATGACTCCATCGCGGTGCCTTGAATTTGAAGATAAAAATTGTCATTGAATACAAAATAATTGTGTGTTAACACAAATTGGAGTAGTTTTATTATGAAGTTGTTTCTTTCCAATTTGTCATTAGATTGCATACTTAAAAAGAATTGTACCGCTTTGACCCCAAACTCATGCTTAATGGATGTATGCAATGATTCTACATCACACGTAATCAATAATGAGTTACTTTCTAGTGTTAGATCATTTATTTTACTTAGAATGTCCATTGTATCTCTAGTTTAGGATTATAAAGACCAAACTATTTCTCTCAGGTACAAGTCCAAAGATTTACTTGCTTGTTCGCAAAGGCTGTTAATACTAGAAACAATTGGTCTACCAGGGGGTGTTTCTTTATTTTTGTGTATTTTAGGTAAAAAATATAAAGTCACAATTCTCTGACTTTTCACCTGTAAGTAAGATCATTCTTTTTGACTTATTAGGTTATTGGTTTTTGCCATATTTATCAAATGTAGATAGTCATTAAGGAATTGAGTGGTGGGGTTGGAAAAAAGATGTTTATAGCAATTGTGATCATTTAATTGTTTCTTTGCTTCTAAGATGTACCTTTCTTTTTCCCAGATCACAATATCCCCCCCCCCCCTTGTCTGAGGGTTTAATGAGAACATCATCCCAAGCATTTATCTCTTTTAATGCTTCCTCCTCTTCCTTACTTATATTCCTAATTTTGTTATCAGTCAATTCCAAAAAATCATGCATCACCATTTTTAAGAACACCTCAATTTATATTGGGATTTCAATTTGATTTTCTTATCTAAAAAGTTATCAGTCTCAGAAGTTTCACCTTCTTCACCTTCAATCAACAGTCCAATGAGAGTGTCCAAAGTCTGTAAATCAGTAGTAGCACTATCATCATGAGTATTGTACATTTTCTTAAGTAGTAGTTTTCTACAGTACAGGTGTAGATCTTTAATTAATTCAAATTTATCAAGGGGAGGGCGAGAAAGATAAGCCTCTAGACAAAATAGACTGGTGAGTTTCTGTAATTATTCTGCTAGATAGGTTGATAACCTGTAATTTATCTGTATCACCATTTACCATTTTGGGCGTTTCCCCCAATCCTCCCTCCTCCTGTAACCATTGTCAGTTCTGTACCCCCATCTCATTCAGTCTCTTAGGGTTCTGTTTTCCCCCTTTTGCCCTCCTGGTGGGTCTTTTGTTTTTTTCTTGAGATGTGTTGTATTTCTGCCTAAACAACTACTACTTGTACTTGGTCTATTACTGGTATTATCAGAGTCACTATCTTCAACTGTTGAAGAATCACAATCAGACTGGTGTGTATTAGTAGGTGGTGGTTGACTATTTATGGGTCTCCTTCTGGACTGTTTATCGTCCGAAGTAAATATTTTACCTTTTTCAAAATCCTTCATATCTCTCTTCATCTTAGAGCACTTGGTCTGAATTATTTCCTTCTCTCTTTTATCTAGTTCATCTCGCATTTCTTTATATGCTTGTTTGAATTTTTCTAGATTCTCAAATTTTTGTAATTTAATATTATAATCAGTGATTTCTTTATCTAATTCTGACATAACTTCTGTCTCATAGTCTGATAGAATTGCCACCAATATGTCTGAACAATTTATTAGTGTTTGTTCCCATCTATCTTTGTATATGTCGATATGAAATGAGAATGTAGGAAATAGCGTACCCTTAGTTCCCTAGGTATGATGTGTTTCGCTAGGTACTTATCATATGCACTCTTATTCCAAAATGAGCGTGTTTGTTTTTTAATTAAATAGTTCAAAGATTTTAGACCATCTTCCCAGTTTTCTATTTCTGTATCAAGGGTAGTCTCAGTATCACAAGCTAATGCAAAGGTTTTGTCTATGTCCTTTAGTCATTGGTCTTGTCTATTTCTAAAGTCTTGTGACAGACTAGAGGTCATTTTTGTAGTGTAAGTTGAATTGGCTTTTTATCAATTAATACTTTTATACAAGGTTTTTCCAGAGATGCTGTCATTAACAGCTGATAGATAATAAGACAAGTGTATTGCAGTAGTAGGGTGGAAAAGTTAGAAATAGCCTATATATCCCTAGTCATTCAAAATTATTATACATAGAAACAAAAGTTATATCTGGCTATGTATATATGGGTAAGGGGGGTGCTCGCTATCCTATGATATATATCAAAAAAAGGAAGAAGAAAAGTGGATAGTTCAGACCACTCAGTGGTACTATATGATTCAAACAAATAGTTATAAACCAACAGTGAGGTTTGGTAGGAATCTGTAAATATATAAAACTTAACATTTAATAAGACGTAAATAAAATAGATATAATGTGAATGCCTGATACCATTTCAGTGCAAACAAGGGTCTGGCAACAGGCATTTTGTGGGCATGCTCTTTTTACACTAATGTCAAGGTTTTTAATATGCTGTGGACCTTTTTTCTACTATTTTTATTTAATTTGTTCTCTAACATGTTTTCATGATTCCAATATCTTTAAAGGGATGATAAACACTAAAAACATTTTCTAAGCATCGTATTGAGGTACTTCCCTGCCTCCCTCTAGTCATGAGTACTTCCATGTTGAAATCTATCTTTCACATCATTCCAGTGCCTCTTTTTCATATACCTGCAGTGTAACCTAAGTTTCAAAATGGCAGCACCCATAATTAGAGGGCGATACATATGTGTTTAATATACTTTTAAAAGCAGAGTTTGTTCTATGTGGATAGAGGTGAACGGTAACAAGACAGATGCTGCTCTATTGATTACAATGGCTACTCTATGTCACTCATGCTGTGACGAAGGGCAGGCACAGCATTTTTATTTTAATTGTACAATTTTCAAGATGTTGTTGCAGTGATATTTTTTTAAGGGAATATTAGTTTTACAAACGAGTTTTATTGAATCTGGGCTAATATTCTGGAATCCAGCTTTAATAATGTCACTAACCTATATACTTAATACAAAACATATCTGGTGTAACAGTAGTGTAGATTTAAAAAAAAAAAAAACACTTTTTTTGACTGTGTTAAATAATAGCAGTCAGTTTCCTTCACACGTGTGCGTTTCAGTGCCTGCCTGCCAGGGGACAGTGCACCCCAGTGCAACTCATATCTGGTGTAACAGTAATGTAGATTTAAAAAAAACAACACTTTTTTGACTGTGTTAAATAATAGCAGTCAGTTTCCTTCACACGTGTGCGTTTCAGTGCCTGCCTGCCAGGGCACAGTGTCACCCCAGTGCAACTCATATCTGGTATAACAGTAGTGTATATTTTTAAAAAAAAAAAAACTTTTTTGACTGTGTTAAATAATAGCAGTCAGTTTCCTTCACACGTGTGCGTTTCAGTACCCATTTTGCTAAAAAAAAAGTTTTTTTTATTATTTTTTAAAATAAATTGTTTTTTTTCTGTAGTGTAGCAGCCCCCCTCAAAACTGCCCTCCCTCTCCACCTCCCAGATCCTTTGATCCATATTTTTCCCCCTCCCTCAAAGAGTGGCTCTCTCTGCATCGGTTTGTAAAAAATTGGTATTGCAGGATGGCTCAATATAGAGGCATCACTGCAATACCATAATCGATCGCTTCCACCGCTTGAAAGACTAGAGGACGTGCTAGGAACGTCCTTGGTCGTTAAGGGGATAAAGAACCATTAGTTTCATGATTCAGATAGAGCATACAATTTTAAACAACTTTCCATTTCACATATGATGTCTAAATATGCACAATCTTTTTACATACACACCTTCTGAGGTACCAGGTCCTACTGAGCATGCACTACTGGCAGCTAGTTGAACAAGTCTAGTTAGCTAATCACAAGAGACAAATGAGTACAGGCACCAATCAGCAGCTAGATACCACTAGTGTAGGATTTGTGCTTATTCTCTTTCAACAAGGGTAACCAAGAGAACAAAGCACATTTGAAAATAGAAGTGAATTTAAAAGTGTCTTAAAATGACATGCTCTATCTGAATCATGCAAGTTTAATTTTGACTTTCCTATCCCTTTAGATATTCGCTCAAAGGGTTGGTACATTGAAGTAGTACTTTGCTCTTCTCTGGTGACAAAGAATGTAGTTATAATATTTTACACTTTAAATATACATATATATAGCTATTTTAGCAGTAACTCCAAAATGTACTTGTTAAGGATCTTGCATTTCATCATTGCCTTTAAAAGTACTAGATTTGATATTTTAGCAATGAAACACGTTATAGCATTTTTCCTTAGTGTTTGTAAATATATATTATGTGATAAGCACCAATAATTATAATGCAAGTTAGGATATAATAATTGTTTTGGAACCTTACTCCATAAATGCAATTTAATACAGGAGAAGTTAAGTAACCAATTTCTTAGGTGTTCATCTGTAGCAGAGTTAAAATGACAATAAACGCCTGTTGCTATGGTATAATAAATGTGCTTTGAACAGATATAAAAATACATCTGTAACCTACAACTCAAAAATAGCTGATTTAGGTCATTTGCAACATTTTGAAAAGATAGAGTACAAATTCTGCTTTGGGGCTTCTCTAGAGAGCATATGACAAACCACAGCTTTTTATTATGATAAAAGTGAACAAAGGATATAACATATATAGTGAACGTAAGTCCATGATCATTTCTAATTGTTAAATATTTTAGAGCTAATGTATGCTCTATATAATCGAGATCATTCAACTTTAGACTAACACAAATTTGTCCCAATGTATGCTGATTTGGCTAAATGTTAAATACATGAACAGCTGAATACATCATTGGATGAAATGGACAAAGAAAGAACAATTGCTTGACAAAAAAAAAATCATCTATTTGTTCATTGGTGCCGAAAAAGGTCCATCATTCTCCTTCCAATCCTGCCATTCAGCCACTGATTGTAAGATTGTAGTCATTCCTAGCATATAGAGATGGGAGATTAGGAGAAGCTCAGCTATTTTCAATTGCTTTAACTAGGGCTATTAAAACATGCATTTGTGAGACTTCTGTACCGCTGTGAGCTAGCCATTGACTCAAATTCAATCAGTGAATTGTAGTGTGCTGTTAGCATTGAAAGATAGGTTCTTTTAATGATTCAAATTCTATAATATAAGATTATTGTTAAAATTAGATTTATATATGTGGTGTTTCTATTGGAAATAATGGTAACAAATTTGAATCCAATATTTAGTCAAAATAAATGCCTGCATGAAGGAAATTCAGCCCAACCAAATGTTGGTAAAATCTGAAACTAATTTTTCAGACAAAACAAATATTTCGCCTGTGCACATCTCTACTCTACTATAATAATGCAAACATGAAATTTAAAGGGTTACTAACCCTATTTTTTTTCCTTTAATTATTCAGATAGATCATGCAATTTTAAGTAACTTTCTAATTTACCCTTTTTGGTTCAGAACCTGAGTTATGCTTGCTTATTGCTGGCTAAATGTAGCCACCAATAAGCAAGCGCTATCCAGGGTGCTGAACCTTAAATGGGCCAGCTCCTAAGCTTTACATTCCTGCTTTTTAAATAAAGATAGCAAGAGAACGAAGAAATAATTATAATAGGAGTAAATAAAGTTGCTTAAAATTGCATGTGCTATCTGAATCATGAAAGAAAAAAAATTGAATTAGTATCCCTTTAAGCTGTCAGTATCAGCTATAGCAGTGGTCATTTTGTATCCACCTCAGTGATAATTATGCAAAAAAGGAAACAGAAACAAAATATGGCATAGTTCTGTTTGAGAATACAATATTGTTTAGCATCTTTCAGGTATGTCAGTGGCATTGAAGAGCTAAGTTAAAAGTAACTAAACAGGAAGTCTTTTGTTAAAGTTGAAAAATTTCAAAATATCCAATTTTTTATTAAAATGCAATACTAGTGAAAGGCTTCATATTAGTATAGATTAATATATCTATGCATATATGCACATACCTGTGTGTGTATATATATATATATATATATATATACACACACAATTGATCATTTTATATTGCCATCTCAAAGTTTTTAATGTCCATTTAAATTGCTTATAAACAGAACACACATTTTGGACAACATGACTTAAACTCATTAGCACTGTATGTTGACTAATCAATGTACCACTTCACAATAAATAAAAAAAAGTTGTTACCAGCTTCATAAACTTAATTTAAAATGCAATACCATATTAGGATACATATCATGTATTTTATAATAGAGATGCTAAATGGATGTCAATGTCATGATTTTTTTAAAATACTGGCTCAGAGTGAATCACAAACTTGGCATTCCGAACTGTCTTTCATGTTACTGGTTTGTGTGCAGCTGCCCTTTTTACATCTGTTCTACTGCTGCCTTGTAAAATATCAGTTTGAGAAGCAGAGATATATTTCTATGTTGTAAGAGACTCACGTACATTCTGAAGGTGTCAGTTATTCAGTGAGAGGCAGAACATAATTTCTATATCTGACTTTATCTACTTCTTGTCTAATTACCACACTCATGCATAGGTCAAATACAGCCTTATTGGAGAAGACGTTAAGAAAAAAAGACATTAACATTCCTTTATAATTATCTGATTTTACTATGTTATGCATTTAAAAATAGGCTGATAGGCTGATCAAGACTGCTTTGATGGCACTTTTAACCTCAAGCCTATTACCTGAATACCTTCTAACAAGCTTATAAACATATAGAAAAAGAACCTTCCAAAATAAAATACATTTTTTACATTTTTTATCAGCTGCACATGACTTGGCAGAAATGAAAGATGTTCACCAATAAGCAAGAAAATAACATATGGAGGGTATCCACTGGAATATTTCTCTATAGGGAAATGGAGGGCACTTGAAAAAGTTTGTGAAATTAGAAGACCATTCTTGCAGGAAAAAACAAAACAAAAACACTTGTATCTCAAATAAGTCTATAATTGACAGGTGCCCTGAATTTAACTGCACTGGCCAGTAAAATGAATGTTAGAAAGAAATGTTTTTTTTTTTGGGGGGGGGGTTGCCATTACTGTATGGACATATAAATGATAAAGGCTGCAGCCAAAGGTTTTTGATATAACTACCATGTGTGAATATCACTGATAGAAGCTAGAAGGCAGACATCTGATCTGAATATAAGACTCAAGGGATTGCAGGCAATGAGGTGGATCTCAAGACCCGTTTGGCCATATCCCTGATAGGAACTGCAGGCCATGTGATGTTCTATATCTTATCTTGTTCCCACCTACTTTTTTACATGGATCACTTGCTGGCCATCCAGTATTTTGTACAACTGGCAACCCTAGAGGGGTCATGTAGCCCATTTTGCTAAAACAGTTTCAAGATTCCTTTTAGTTTATTGATTGATTGATTTATTTTAAAATCTCTCATACCAGAGCACCAAAAACTGGAGGATTAGAGTAATTAACATCATTACAAGTATATTTACTAATACATTTTTGTCTACACTGCATTCAATCTATAAACATTTACACAAGTATTTTAAAGTGCAGCAGAGAATTCCTTATTGCCCCAACTACTTCTCTATGTACCATTGGCATATTATTAGTTCATTTTAAGCTAAGACCAGAAGTTTTAATTATGGTAGCAGGTAGATTTCGAACTTATTGTTAATTTGGATACAAGATTTTAAACTGTCCGTTCTGTTGTCAATTCCAGGATTAGATGATGATTTATATATGGTAATTAAAAAAAGGCGTAAAATGGTGAGGAACTGTTATCGATCATGCTAATTCCACAAATCACATAAGGCCATTGCGTACTTTTGAATACATTTTATAATGTAATTACAGAACCATTGTTTGGTTCAGAACTCTTGTTGATTAGGAAAACCAATATTTTTACTTAAAGGGATACTGAACCCAAATTTTTTCTTTCATGATTCGGATAGAGCATGCAATTTTTAGCAACTTTCTAATTTACTTCTGTTATCAATTTTTCTTCGCTCTCTTGATATCTTTATTTGAAAAATAAGGCATCTAAGCTAAGGAGCCAGCAAATTTGTGGTTCAGAACCATGGACAGCATTTGTTTATTGGTGCTGTCCAATCAGCAAGGACAACCCAGGTTGTTCACCAAAAATGGGCCGGCATCTAAACTTAAAAATTCTTGCTTTTCAAATAAACATACCAAGAGAATGAAGAAAATTTGATAATAGGAGTACATTAGAGAGTTGCTTAAAATTGCATGCTCTATCTGAATCACAAAAGAAAAGGTACAGTGTCCCTTTAAAGGGATAGTCTAGTCAAAATTAAATTTCCTTGCAAGATAGACCTTGCAATTTTAAGCAACTTTCTAATTTACTCCTATCATCAAATTTTCTTTGTTCTCTTTATATCTTTATTTTAAAAAGCAAGAATGTAAGCTTAGGAGCCAGCCCATTTTTGGTTTAACACCTGGGTAGCACTTGCCAATTTGTGGCTACATTTAGCCACCAATCAGAAACTGTTATCCAAGTGCTAAACCAAAAATGGGCCAGCTACTAAGCTTACATTCTTGCTTTTTTTTTTTAAAAAAGATACAAAGAGATACGAGGAAAAATTGATAAAAGGAGTACATTAGAAAGTTGCTTAAAATTGACTGCTCTATCTGAGTCATGTAAGTTTAATTTTGACTAGACTATCCCTTTAAGCATCAGCTAATTAAATAGACTTGAAGCACACCAATCTGTAACATAAACATAGAAAATGTGGTTCTGATAGTTTTATTTTCATACTAGCTTAAAAAGCCAATTTTTTATTATTTTTTTATTATTATTTTAAGCACTATCCAACCCGAGGGAAGCTATGGCGAGTGCTGCAATGATGGCAATTAAGTCTTGTGCACACAGCAGCTGGAAGAGTCACACAGCCTTGTTTGTTTCCTGTGCTGCTGAAATTGCAACATGGACATCAGCAGAGCGTTTGTTGTACACAGAAGCTGCACATCCATTTAAAAATGGTGGATAGTCAACATCAAAAGATTTAGCTGATTGTATCCAAAGTAGTTTTATTCATTTATCACTACTAAGGTTTTACTATCGCTGTTTTTTTTTAGTTTTTATTAATATTGGTTCACTGTTGTTTAATAAACTACAGGTCACCTCTTATTTATGACTGGTGACATATTATACTAAATATACTTTTTTCACATAACTTAAAAGCTTACGGCCAGATTACGAGTTTTACGTTATGAGGGGTGCGGTACTAACTTACACATTATTGAAGATGCTCACTTACCTACAGCGCTGGTATTACAGGTTTTTCTAAACACGGCGTTAAAAGACAAGAAGTGAGCGTAGAGCAAAATTGTGCTCCATACTGCACTCCAATACCACCACTGCTTAAGTCAGCGGTGAGCTGGTTGTGCTCGTGCACGATTTCCCAATAGACATCAATGGGGAGAGCCGGCTGAAAAAAAGCCTTACACCTGCAATAAAGCAGCATAAAGCTCTGTAACGCAGCCCCATTGATTCATATGGGGAAACAAAATTTATGTTTACACCTAACACCCTAACTTGAACCCCCAGTCTAAACACCCCTAATCTTACACTTATTAACCCCTAATTTGCCACCCCTGACATTGCCGGCACCTACATTATACATATTAACCCCTAATCTGCCTAATCTGTTCCAATCAGCCAATAGAATGCAAGCTGAATCCTATTGGCTGATTGGATCAGCCAATAGGATTGAAGTTGAATCCTATTGGCTGATTGAATCAGCCAATAGGATTTTTTTCAACCTTAATTCCGATTGGCTGATAGAATTCTATCAGCCAATCAGAATCTAAGGGACGCCATCTTGGATGACGTCATTTAAAGGAACCTTCATTCGGGAAGAAGACTTCATCTGAAGAGGATGCTAAGTGCCGGATGTCACTGTCTGGATAAAGACTTCTGCCCGTCTGGAGGACCACTTCTCCCGGCTTGGATGAAGACTTCTCCCGGCTTCGTTGAGAACTTCTTGCCGCTTCGATGAGGACTTCTCCTGGCTTCATTGAAGATGGATGTCGGATCTTCAAAACTGTAAGTGGATCTTCAGGGGGTTAGTGTTAGGTTTTTTAAAAGGGTTTATTGGGTGGGTTTTATTTTTAGGTTAGGGCTTTGGGCTGCAATAGAGCTAAATGACATTTTAAGGGGAATGCCCATCCAAATGCCCCTTTCAGGGCAATGGGGAGCTTAGGTTTTTTTAGGGTTGGTTGTGTGGGTGGTGGGTTTTACTGTTGGGGGTTGTTTGTATTTTTTTCAGGTAAAAGAGCTGATTTCTTTGGGGCAATGTAGTGTAGTGTTAGGTGTTAGTGTAACTTAGGTTAGGTTTTATTTTACAGGTAAATTTGTATTTAATTTAGCTAGGTAGTTATCAAATAGTTAATAACTATTTAGTAACTATTCTACCTAGTTAAAATAAATACAAACTTGCCTGTAAAATAAAAATAAACCCTTACAAACTACACTTCACAAATTTGGCTTTCCCAAGACCTTTATTCAAAAAATACTTGCATTATACTCCAACCCCTCTGCCCAGGTTAGGGTTAATGGGGTGCTCTCTGACCAGTTTGAAATTAGAAACGGTACGAGGCAGGGCTGCCCACTCTCACCCATTCTCTTCATATTATCCCTAGAGCCACTAGCTATAAAATTACGTGAACACCCCAACATAAAAGGCATTGACATCCAAGGGGAAGAATATAAATTGGCAATGTTCGCCGATGACATACTCATGACCCTGTCAGATCCAATACACTCCTTACCACACGTTCAATATGAACTTCAGGCTTACGGTGCAGTGTCCAACTTTCTGATAAATACTAATAAATCAGAACTGTACCCAATCAATCTCTCAGAAAAAGAGACACAGGAGATTAATCGCATCTTCCCATATAAAATTCAGACTAGAGCATTGAAGTATTTGGGGATTTTCATCTCCAAAGATATTGAGACTTTACGAAAATTGAATTATGGCCGTCTGCTGGAGGAATATCAATATTTGATATCTTCTTGGCTCCCTAAACAGAACATCTCCTGGTTGGGGAGAATTGCTGCCGCAAAAATGACTCTGTTGCCCAAAGCCCTTTATATCATGCAACCATTACCAATACCGGGGGTCTCAACAGACATCAGTAAATTACAAAACATCATAGACACTTACATATGGCAAAGAAAGCCACCTAGATTAGCAAAAAATACCCTTTATAGACTTAGGGAGGAGGGCTGGGGGTTCCAAACCTGCATTTTTATAAACTAGCGATTACTTTAAATAAAGTGGTGGAATGGTGCAGACAGGAAAATGGGTCTAATAAGAGATGTGTTCACCTAGAGTCCCAACTTTTGAGCACCTCCTGCATAGGCGAAATGTGCTGGTCACCTCATAAACCTCCATTAGAATTAATAGGAAGATACCCAATTATTAAAGAGACCTGGTCAACGTGGTTAAAAATACGTAATTCACATAAACAAGTCACGTCAAATTACTCACCTCTGACAACACTTTACCCAAATAGGGAAATTCAACTAGCCTCCTGGGGAAAACAACAACATCCAAATCTACCCACAAAACTATTGGACCACACACAGGTGTTTCTGTTGATGGATAGAGGGCGTCTAAAACACAGAGATGAATTGCTATCACAAGGCATTGACCAATTCCAATCTTGGTTTGCGTACCACCAGGTTCGACACTATCTATCTATACATAAATTTAAACAAGATATGTTTAGAACACGCTCCCCGTTTGAACGTCTGTGCACATCACAGCAACCCATCAAAAAAGTTATTTCTATAATGTACAAAGATATTCTTAAATCACACTACCACACTAAGCCAAACTACACATATAGATGGGAAAAAGAATTGGGGATAGAAATACCCCATAAAAAATGGGTGACATGGTTCCAGGCGACAGCTAAATCAGCACATTCAGCGACTGCCCTTGAAACAAACATCAAGATTCTTACTAGATGGTACCTGACCCCCAGCAAATTAAAACATATGTTTCCAAATGCTAGTAATAGGTGTTGGAGAGGGTGTGATCAGGAAGGAACGATGTTCCATATATGGTGGGAATGCGATAGGATTCACACTTATTGGACACACATCCACAAACTAATTTGTAAAATTATTGGGGTCGAATTGGTCCTCTCACCGGAGGGGGTCTTGTTTAATGCCAGACCGCGTATTCCCTGTAAAATCAGAAGGAGCCTCTATCAAATTTTATTAAATGCTGCTAAAAGGCTTATCCCACAGAATTGGAAGAGGGTCCAAACTCCCACGATTGCCAACTGGTTGGACTTAGTAAAGAATACCTTAGTCTTGGAGAGGTTATATTATCTTAGAACAGGAGGTCTAGATACTTACCATGATATGACATTTCTATGGGAACAATTCTTAAATGGTGAGATCACATCAGACAGATAAACTCTCATAAAAAAGAGGGGAAATATAGATACACATCTGATAATACAAAATATAGGTGGCGGTTTGTTCATGGCAGGTTGTTTATTAGGATATGGTTTGTTTTGATTTACTCAAACATCTGAATGCCCATTGTATTTACATGTTTTTCTTTGAGATTATGGACACACTAAGGCCTAGATTTGGAGTTCGGCGGTAAAAGGGCTGTTAACGCTCCGCGGGCTTTTTTCTGGCCGCACCATAAAATTAACTCTGGTATCGAGAGTTCAAACAAATGCTGCGTTAGGCTCCAAAAAAGGAGCGTAGAGCATTTTTACCGCAAATGCAACTCTCGATACCAGAGTTGCTTACGGACGCGGCCGGCCTCAAAAACGTGCTCGTGCACGATTCCCCCATAGGAAACAATGGGGCTGTTTGAGCTGAAAAAAAACCTAACACCTGCAAAAAAGCAGCGTTCAGCTCCTAACGCAGCCCCATTGTTTGCTATGGGGAAACACTTCCTACGTCTGCACCTAACACTCTAACATGTACCCCGAGTCTAAACACCCCTAGCCTTACACTTATTAACCCCTAATCTGCCGCCCTGCTATCGCTGACCCCTGCATATTTTTTTAAACCCCTAATCTGCCGCTCCGTAAACCGCCGCCACCTACGTTATCCCTATGTACCCCTAATCTGCTACCCCTAACACCGCCGACCCCTATATTATATTTATTAACCCATAACCTGCCCCCCACAACGTCGCCGACAACTGCCTACACTTATTAACCCCTAATCTGCCGAGCGGACCTGAGCGCTACTATAATAAAGTTATTAACCCCTAATCCGCCTCACTAACCCTATCATAAATAGTATTAACCCCTAATCTGCCCTCCCTAACATCGCCGACACCTAACTTCAATTATTAACCCCTAATCTTCCGATCGGAGCTCACCGCTATTCTAATAAATGGATTAACCCCTAAAGCTAAGTCTAACCCTAACACTAACACCCCCCTAAGTTAAATATAATATTTATCTAACGAAATAAATTAACTCTTATTAAATAACTTATTCCTATTTAAAGCTAAATACTTACCTGTAAAATAAATCCTAATATAGCTACAATATAAATTATAATTATATTATAGCTATTTTAGGATTAATATTTATTTTACAGGCAACTTTGTAATTATTTTAACCAGGTACAATAGCTATTAAATAGTTAAGAACTATTTAATAGTTACCTAGTTAAAATAATAACAAATTTACCTGTAAAATAAATCCTAACCTAAGTTATAATTAAACCTAACACTACCCTATCAATAAAATAATTAAATAAACTACCTACAATTACCTACAATTAACCTAACACTACACTATCAATAAATTAATAAAACACAATTCCTACAAATAAATACAATTAAATAAACTAGCTAAAGTACAAAAAATAAAAAAGAACTAAGTTACAGAAAATAAAAAAATATTTACAAACATAAGAAAAATATTACAACAATTTTAAACTAATTACACCTACTCTAAGCCCCCTAATAAAATAACAAAGCCCCCCAAAATAAAAAATTCCCTACCCTATTCTAAATTAAAAAAGTTACAAGCTCTTTTACCTTACCAGCCCTGAACAGGGCCCTTTGCGGGGCATGCCCCAAGAATTTCAGCTCTTTTGCCTGTAAAAAAAAACATACAATACCCCCCCCCCAACATTACAACCCACCACCCACATACCCCTAATCTAACCCAAACCCCCCTTAAATAAACCTAACACTAAGCCCCTGAAGATCTTCCTACCTTGTCTTCACCATCCAGGTATCACCGATCCGTCCTGGCTCCAAGATCTTCATCCAACCCAAGCGGGGGTTGGCGATCCATAATCCGGTCCAGAAGAGGCTCCAAAGTCTTCCTCCTATCCGGCAAGAAGAGGACATCCGGACCGGCAAACATCTTCTCCAAGCGGCATCTTCGATCTTCTTCCATCCGGAGCGAAGCGGCAGGATCCTGAAGACCTCCAGCGCGGAACATCCATCCGGACCGACGACTGAACGACGAATGACTGTTCCTTTAAGGGACGTCATCCAAGATGGCGTCCCTCGAATTCCGATTGGCTGATAGGATTCTATCAGCCAATCGGAATTAAGGTAGGAATTTTCTGATTGGCTGATGGAATCAGCCAATCAGAATCTAGTTCAATCCGATTGGCCGATCCAATCAGCCAATCAGATTGAGCTCGCATTCTATTGGCTGATCGGAACAGCCAATAGAATGCGAGCTCAATCTGATTGGCTGATTGGATCAGCCAATCGGATTGAACTTGATTCTGATTGGCTGATTCCATCAGCCAATCAGAAAATTCCTACCTTAATTCCGATTGGCTGATAGAATCCTATCAGCCAATCGGAATTCGAGGGACGCCATCTTGGATGACGTCCCTTAAAGGAACAGTCATTCGTCGTTCAGTCGTCGGTCCGGATGGATGTTCCGCGCTGGAGGTCTTCAGGATCCTGCCGCTTCGCTCCGGATGGAAGAAGATCGAAGATGCCGCTTGGAGAAGATGTTTGCCGGTCCGGATGTCCTCTTCTTGCCGGATAGGAGGAAGACTTTGGAGCCTCTTCTGGACCGGATTATGGATCGCCAACCCCCGCTTGGGTTGGATGAAGATCTTGGAGCCAGGACGGATCGGTGATACCTGGATGGTGAAGACAAGGTAGGAAGATCTTCAGGGGCTTAGTGTTAGGTTTATTTAAGGGGGGTTTGGGTTAGATTAGGGGTATGTGGGTGGTGGGTTGTAATGTTGGGGGGGGGTATTGTATTTATTCTTTTACAGGCAAAAGAGCTGAAATTCTTGGGGCATGCCCCGCAAAGGGCCCTGTTCAGGGCTGGTAAGGTAAAAGAGCTTGTAACTTTTTTAATTTAGAATAGGGTAGGGAATTTTTTATTTTGGGGGGCTTTGTTATTTTATTAGGGGGCTTAGAGTAGGTGTAATTAGTTTAAAATTGTTGTAATATTTTTCTTATGTTTGTAAATATTTTTTTATTTTCTGTAACTTAGTTCTTTTTTATTTTTTGTACTTTAGCTAGTTTATTTAATTGTATTTATTTGTAGGAATTGTGTTTAATTAATTTATTGATAGTGTAGTGTTAGGTTAATTGTAGGTAATTGTAGGTAGTTTATTTAATTATTTTATTGATAGGGTAGTGTTAGGTTTAATTATATCTTAGGTTAGGATTTATTTTACAGGTAAATTTGTTATTATTTTAACTAGGTAACTATTAAATAGTTTTTAACTATTTAATAGCTATTGTACCTGGTTAAAATAATTACAAAGTTGCCTGTAAAATAAATATTAATCCTAAAATAGCTATAATATAATTATAATTTATATTGTAGCTATATTAGGATTTATTTTACAGGTAAGTATTTAGCTTTAAATAGGAATAATTTATTTAATAAGAGTTAATTTATTTCGTTAGATGTAAATTATATTTAACTTAGGGGGGTGTTAGTGTTAGGGTTAGACTTAGCTTTAGGGGTTAATACATTTATTAGAATAGCGGTGAGGTCCGCTCGGCAGATTAGGGGTTAATAATTGAAGGTAGCTGTCG
Source organism: Bombina bombina (assembly GCF_027579735.1). Lineage (NCBI taxonomy): Eukaryota > Metazoa > Chordata > Amphibia > Anura > Bombinatoridae > Bombina > Bombina bombina. The sequence goes on along the minus strand of NC_069503.1, from coordinate 187,398,526 downwards.
GCGATGTTAGGGAGGGCAGATTAGGGGTTAATACTATTTATGATAGGGTTAGTGATGCGGATTAGGGGTTAATAACTTTATTATAGTAGCGCTCAGGTCCGCTCGGCAGATTAGGGGTTAATAAGTGTAGGCAGGTGTCGGCGACGTTGAGGGGGGCAGATTAGGGGTTAATAAATATAATATAGGGGTCGGCGGTGTTAGGGGTAGCAGATTAGGGGTACATAGGGATAACGTAGGTGGCGGCGCTTTGCGGTCGGAAGATTAGGGGTTAATTATTGTAAGTAGCTGGCGGCGACATTGTGGGGGGCAGGTTAGGGGTTAATAAATATAAAATAGGGGTCGGCGGTGTTAGGGGCAGCAGATTAGGAGTACATAAGTATAACGTAGGTGGCGGTCGGCAGATTAGGGGTTAAAAATTTTAATCGAGTGGCGGCGATGTGGGGGGAGCTCGGTTTAGGGGTACATAGGTAGTTTATGGGTGTTAGTGTACTTTAGGGTACAGTAGTTAAGAGCTTTATAAACCGGCGTTAGCCAGAAAGCTCTTAACTCCTGCTATTTTCAGGCGGCTGGAATCTTGTCGTTAGAGCTCTAACGCTCACTTCAGAAACGACTCTAAATACCGGCGTTAGAAAGATCCCATTGAAAATATAGGCTACGCAAATGGCGTAGGGGTATCTGCGGTATGGAAAAGTCGCGGCTGAAAAGTGAGCGTTAGACCCTTTAATCACTGACTCCAAATACCAGCGGGCGGCCAAAACCAGCGTTAGGAGCCTCTAACGCTGGTTTTGACGGCTACCGCCGAACTCCAAATCTAGGCCTAAGGTTGATGTTAACTTAAGAGTAACATCAAGGACTTTTGTAACAGCCGGACTTGGAGATGGAGATAAATTCTCAGAACCTATTTCTTTTTAGCCAATTGCTTGAGTCATAATATGAACACACCGGATTGGTTTATAATGGTAACAAATGTGGCTATATAACTGGAATTGCACCTCCTAGGCCTGTTTTTGATTGTACTTAAAGGCAAAATTGTTTCAACCTTTCTACTCTTGACATGTTGTACATCTGATTTAATATTTTTTTTTTGTTTGTTTGTTTTTGTTTTGAAAAATAATAAAAGAAATAAAATATAAAAAAATAAATAAAAATAAACCCTAAGCTAGATACAATTTAACTATTAGTTAACTTAGGGTTTATTTTACAGGTAAGTATTTTGTTTTAAATAGGAATTATTTAGTTATTAATTATAGGTTTTAATTAGATTTATTTTAATTATATTTGTTAGGGGGTGTTAGGGTTAGGGTTAGACTTAGGTTTAGGGGTTAATAAATATAATATAATGGCAGCGACATTGGGGGAGGCAGATTAGGGGTTAATAAATGTAGGTAGGTTGCGGTGATGTTAGAGTGTTAGTGTACTTTTAAGCACTTTAGTTATGAGTTTTATGCTACGGCTTTGTAGTGTAAAACTCATAACTACTGACTTTAGAATGCATAACGAATCTTGAGTAATAGGCTGTACCGCTCACTTTTTGGCCTAAAAAAAAAGCTTGTAATACCGGCGCAATGGAAGTCCCATTGAAAAAAGACTATATGCAAATTGCGTAAGTTGATTTGCGGTATGGCAAAAAAAGTGTGCGGGACAGCTGTACCTACAAGACTCGTAATAGCAGGGGTAGTAAAAAAGCAGCGTTATGAGCCTTAACGCTACTTTTTTACTCATAACGCAAGACTCGTATTCTAGCTGTTAGATAGTTATTCAGAGTTCTAAGATATCTGTTAATTCAACATTTTGTCTGTAGAAATACAATGACACTGTACATCATTATTATTTGGGGATTTGCTAGAAACAATAATACTCTGACAACCAACAATATGAAAAAACTCACAAAACATGAAAAATAAAATTACAAAAGGTCTGTGCTTTTGCACCTGTTTCTAATTTATCTGTTGGATGATATTGGAGAATTGCTTGTATGGCTGTATATTGAAAGGGTACATTCTTCTTCTGTATTCTTTTTTTTTCATATTGCATATATTTCATTGTTTGTTTTTCATTTACAATTATAAATATGCTCACCTCTATCCCTGGAATAAAGTGTTTACAATATTGCACTTTGAAGATTCTATTTTGTATACTTATTGTAGCTTGAAACATATTTCTGGCTGAAATAAAATCCTTAATTGATAACGCAATTATGTTACAAATTAAACCTGTCAGGCATCATTTTTATCTTTACTGGCAGCAAAATGTAGTTTATAAGAACAATGCATTAGTCTCTGACTTCACTTTTTTTTATTTTTTTATTTCTTTTTAGAGATTCTTATGTAATGAATCCCCAGATCAAAACTTTTATTTCAGTTCAATTATCTTGCATGGACATTTAAGGGATACACACAATAATAAACCCTTATTGAATTAATTAGGTGGAATACAAATTAGTTTCACTTGTCGAAATTAAGTCACCGCTATTGTTGTATAATTATTTGAAATTATTATTTTTTTCCCAGAAACAATACAGAACGGAACACATGTGCCTGATATTAAAAGAAGCAATTTCTCCTGATAGATGTTTGATGTTGGCTACATTCAATAGTTATGCAAATGAATTAATGTAAATTGGATGAAAAATGTGTCACACATAGGTAGAACACTACATTGATTTAGCAAAGCTCAGTATATATATCCAAGTGTAATTACTGGGGAAATGTTTTGAGAATTATATATGATATGAAGCCAGGAGGTTAATGAAATACAACTGATATTGAAGAAGCTCATGTATGAACAAGTGAAAGGAATAAATATTGTGATGGAGGAACATAATAATTCCTGTCAAAATGTGCACCAGTTTATTTGTTTAGTAATTAGCTAGATATAGAATCTGTAACTGCAACAAAGTTGAACACCCATGTTCAACTTACACAATGAAAATCTAAATAAAATGTACTTAATAAATAATATTTAATGAAAAATATTTATTGACTCTAAAAACACATGCTCACAACTACCTTCTATTCTCCTCTCCTTTTACCACTTCACATTCCCATTGTAATAAACAGTACACCTTTTTCTTGTTGTTTCAGAATAAAGCAAGCTGTGATCAAGCTTAAAAAGGACAGAAAAACTAGTGACCTCATTTTGTAGAAGGACATTGCAGAAGGGCATAGCAGTTTTTAGAGATAGTAGTCTCCAGCCAAACCTTATCCCCAACTAAATAACCTGGATCAGCAGATCTCAACTTATCTGCATACTGCTTCTGTATTTCCTGAGCATTACATAAAGCTAGCTAAACTTTTTCAAAATTGCCCTAAATAGCAGTCAGTCTCTCTCTCATTCGAAGATAGTACTAGAGTAACATACTACTAGAGTACTAGGAAACAAACCTCAGAGAAACAGGGTGCAAACCATAAGAAAAAGGGTTTAAACATTTTAAACATTTTCAGACATTTTGAGAGGTAACTGCAAACGTTTATTATAAGTAAATTAAGCAGTTGAAATCAAATCAAACTAGAAACCAATCATCCTAAAAAAGGAAGTATAACAATGCACATATTGTTCAAGAATCTGATTTGGTTTCTCTGCCTAGCCATTTGATGATAGGCAGATGTAAGAGAACTTAACATTTTCAAAGATTTGCAAAAATGTTTCCAAAATTGAGATGTTAATTGTACACCCTTGTCTGATACAATGTCTTCCGGAAGACCGTACGGTCAAAATATTTATTTAAGAAAGTATATAGCAGTCTCTCCAGCTGATGGAACCCCTTTTTAGGTAAAAAAAAGTTATTTGAAAACCTTACAACCACAATAATGATACAATAAAATCAATGGAGATATATGACTAAGGTTTCTGGGGAACATGTAAAGGCTGTAATAACCCTGCAGCTTTATAGGTACTATGTTTTGATCTTGAACAAACCTCACAAGACAGAACAACATTTTCCACCTCCTTCTGCCACTTACGCCACCAAAACCAAAGCAAAATGAATTAATTTGTCTTACTAATACTCCTTGACCAGCTAACAAATTCTCATGAAAATGATTCAATATCTCAGAATGCAGCTTGGAGAAACTACAACCTTATCATTACACAAAGTCAAATCATCAATGAAAGAGGTAGAATATTCAGGAGGAAGAGAAACAGGATATGCACTAAACAATATATCCATAACAGAAACAGTTACTGCAATGAAATTGGATGGAGCAAAAATAGTTTCACAACTATAAGATACAGAATGATCCTCAAACATGCCTTATTATTTCTTGATCCAGTAAAAAATGTAATCAATACATTAAACCTTAAAGAAAACAAAAAAAACAAAAAAAAAAACAAAGCCCAATGAGTTCGTCAGGGCTTTAAATGTTTTACAGATCTCAAATAATAATCTTTTTTTTTTTTTTTTAAATAAAATAACTGCTCTAGGCAGTATTTTTGGGGTGAAGTTGGTGTGATGAAAAACATCAGCACTAAAAAGTGCCTTTAAATTGCGGTCTATGGGAACTGTGTGTTCCCATTAAATATATATGTACAATGGTATGCAAAATAATGTTCCCATTAAATATATATATATATATATATATAAATATATATATATATATATATATATATATATATATATATACAGTATTTTCTTATATACATATATATTTATGTGTTAATATGTGTCTCTACAGTTTTGATATAAATCCTCTAATGCAACTAGGTCACAGGTTTCCCCAAAAATCAAGATAACCCCTGTATCTGGTTTCTCCTTTTTCTCCACATGTTGTTCTTCATTAGTTTCACTTTTGAGAAATATGTTTTCAGAGTTAAACTTCTAACCAATTTATTCACATCCAAAAGAGTATGGAATAAATGGAATGTATTTGAGGGTGCAAAACGTAAACCCTTACTTAAAATGTTTTCTTCTTCTTCAGTGAGTGTATGGCTAGATAGACTTATTAAACTTCTTATTTGTATTTGCTTTGGCTCCGCCCTCTCCAAAGTGGGTAGTGCTTCAAATATTTTTCTTGTATCTGATATGGCTATCTGAAATGGTTCTGTACTACTGTAGTTCCTTCTTTTTTCCTTCTCTCTATCCTAAGCCTCTTCCTCCTCCACTTGGTCTCCTTTGTGGGAGGGGAAAAACTTATATTTCTGTACATTTTTGCCCATCTCTGTAAACAATAGTGTTTTCTCCTTAAATATAAGTATATTTAGTAACCCCTCTTTTTAGAGAAGACCTTAGTGAGGAAGATATTTCCCAGACTAACTTTTTAGGTCTAACTACAGGTCCCTGTACTGTTGTTGAGGGTGGCAGTGAAGGTAATGAGGCTGACCTTAGGGCTAATTCCTTGTCTGTGTTTTCTTCTATCTGTCTTTCACCTTCAGACCCTAAGCCCTCATATAGATCCTCTGCTTCACTACTTGAGAAGCTCACGTTTTTAGATTTAAAGTTTTGACTCCACCTTCCCTATTGTGCTCATTTACAAAATTATTTCTACTTCTACTATGTCTTCTTTCTTTTTTATTCCAAAAATAAACCACATTCTTGTCATAGACAGACTGCTCTCTAATATAATTATTATGTTTCACTTCAATCAGAAGTTCAAAAGGATAGTCTTTTGTATTATCTCATCACATTTGGGATATTCAATATCCTAACAACAATCTGATCTTCAATATTGTTAATCAATATACTTTTATAATCAACCAGCAATGACATTAATTTCAAAGAACATTCTGTAACAGTATTATTCCATGTTTGTATAAATACTTATTCATCTGTCATAAAAGTTGGAAACTTATTAAAATGTAGTCCCCTGGGAATAATTCCCAATTTATGGTATCTGTTTAATATCCAAATTTCCTATTTTTGTCTGTTTTCTTTTAACAGCAATGTCTCCATTTAATCAAAGAGCATATTTATGGTATATTGTGTAATATCCTTACTAAAAATGTTCTCAAACTCTTCTATGTTACAATCCCCATCTTTAGGGCCGAATTCTCATTGTGCAGACGGACATGATCCTCTATAGCGGATCATGTCTGCTGCACATGGATAAATGACAACAGCATATGCTGTCAGCATTTATCATTGAACAATCATTTCTAGTGAAATCCTTGTGCAATGGCGCCCCCCAGCAGATTTGCGGCCAATCGGCCACTAGCTGGGGGTGTCAATCATCCCGATCATATCTGATCGAGATGATTGCTGTTCGACGCCTCAGAGATGGCGGATGGATTAAGGACAGCTGCTTCTTAACTCCTGTTTCCAGAAATCTGGAAACTACGGGGGTAGATTGTAGCATCCGCTGCTTGTACCTTCTACACCCCTGCCAGACAACTTCGATCGGCCGACCAAGCCCTCGCTGTCATCCCCCGCATCAGGAAAACCACAGCGGGAGGCAGATCCTTCTATCACCTGGCTGCCAAGACTTGGAACACCCTCCCGCTGCATCTTAGACAAGTGAACGCCCTAACTAAGTTCAGAAAGGACCTCAAGACCTGGCTCTTCGACTGAACTGCAACCCTCAGCGCCTTGAGACCCTTGAATAGCCGCGCTTTACAAGAACCCAATAGATAGACAGAGTCTCCAAACACACTCCAAAGAAATAACTTGCACCCGGTTTCTTAAGGTTGTTAACACTTTATTCACATATTGTGTTACACTTCACACCCTAAAACAACCAATATTTCGGTCCTTTATCAAGGAAATGATGCAAGTTATTTCTTTGGGGTATATATATATTACACAGTCATTGCCAAAAATATTGGCACCCCTGCATTTCTCTCAGATAATGCACCACTTCATCCAGAAAATTGTTGCAATTACAAATGTTTAGGCATTCTCAAGTTTATTTCTTTTTTTGCATTGGTATGACACAAAAAAAGTGGAGGAAAAAAAAAGACAAATCTGACACATTCCACACAAAACTGCAAAAATGGACTGGACAAAATTATCGGCACTTTCTCAAATTTGTAAGAAATAATTGCATTCCAAGTTTGTGATGCTCCTGTAATTTGTAATTGAACTCACCTGTATCAATTAACAGGTGCTGCCAATATAGAAATCACACCGGCAACCAGTCAAAATGGTGAAAAATGTACTCAACCTTTCTGTTGTGTGTCTCTGTGTGCCACACTGAGCATGGAAAAGAGAAAGAGTAGCAAAGAATTGTCTGAGGATTTGAGAACAGAAATTGTGAAAAAGCATGGACAATCTCAAGGTTACAAGTCAATCTTCAGAGATCTTAATGTCCCTGTGTCCACTGTGCACAACAACATTGTCAAGACGTTTACAGCCCATGGCACTGTATATAATCTCCCTGGATGTGGACAAAAGAGAAAAATTGAACAAAGATTGCAACAAACGATTGTTTGAATGGTGGATAAAGAACCTCGATCAAATTCCAGACAAACTGAAGCTGAACTTCAGGCAAAGGGTGCAAATGTGTTAGCTCGAAATATACGTCGCAATCTGAATGAAAAGGGATGCTATGGTAGGAGACCCAGGAGGACCCCACTGCTGACACAGAAACATAAAAAAGCCAGATTGGAGTTTGCCAAAACTTACCAGAGGAAGTCTGCTGTGGACAGACGAAACAAAATTACAGGTTTTTTGGTAAAGCCCATCATTCTACTGTTTTCAGAAAAATAAATTAGGTTTTTAAGAAAAGAATACAGTCCCTACAGTCAAACATGGTGGAGGTTCACTGATGTTTTGGGGTTGCTTTGCTGCTTCAGGCACTAGATGTCTTGACTGTGTACATGACATTATAAAATCTGAAGGTTACCAAAGAATTCTGTGGTGCAATGTAGGGGCCAGTGTCAGAAAGTTAGATCTCCGTCAAAGGTCATGGGTCTTACAGCAGGACAATGACCCAAAGCACACATAAAAAGCACCCAAAAATGGTTTAAGACAAAGCACTGAAGAGTACTGAACTGGTCAACAATGAGTCGGGTCTCAATCCCATAGAGCACCTGTGGAGAGATCTCTAAACAGAGACCTGGAGCAGTTGGCAAAAGAAGAGTGGTCCAAAATTCCAGTAAATAGGTGTAAGAAACTCATTGATGCTTACAGGAAGCAATTGATTATAAATATTTTTTCCAAGGGGTTTGCTACCAAATATTAAATTGAGGCTGTCAATCATTTTGTCCGGTCCATTTTTGGAGTTTTGCGTGGAATGTCAGATTTGGCTTTTTTTTCTTCACTTTTTTGTGTCATACCAATGCAAACAAAAGAAATAAACATGAGAATGCCTAAACATTTGTAATTGCAACAATTTTCTGGGCGAAGTGGTGCATTATCTGACAGAAATGCAGGAGTGCCAATATTTTTGACCATGACTGTATATATATACAGTATATATATTTACATAATTATATATAGGTATAGATTTATACATGAAATAATACTTGGAACATATTACCCTATGTGAAGAACATTGTAATGGAAAATATTTACAGTACATACACAGTAAAACACTTTATTAAATATAAATAATGAATAAATAGGATTTTTCATGTTTTTAGCTATTTGACTGCAAAAGGCTATATATATATATATATATATATATATATATATATATATATATATATATATATATATATATAGATAGATAGATAGATAGATAGATAGATAGAGAGATAGAGAGATAGATAGATATATAGAGAGAAATGTAGTATATATATATATATATAATTGTGGGTCCCTATTTGATCAGTTTAAACATGAGAAATCTAGACAAAATCCTACTGCACCTATTATCTCTCAAGTTTGTATGTGATAGCTTAATTCATCTAATTGACAGTCAAGATTTGCTGCAATACTATAGTTTAATACATTGAGCAGCATAATTATCAATCAAACGTAGTTTTATATTTTATACATATCTTGTTTTATTGTAATCAATGTATTTAGGAGAAGATCAGGTAGAGAGTTTACTTGAAAACGTGAGATTGAAATCGGTTTATACAAATCAACCCTGAGACAGGATTATTTGGTAATGTTTGGCACCGTGACCAATGATTGGTAAGAAATGTGATACTCCATTTCAATGTCTACTGAAGAATTTTTAGGAATTTTACATTTTAAAAATGTTATCTCTGACGGGCTTGATTAGAAAGTTAGTTTGATGTTCAGATTATTGTTGTTTAATAATGCAATGAAAACCAATCATTTATTTTTGGGATCCTCCAAAAGAAAGATCATTTTATCAAATGTAACGATGCCATAAAGGAATTTTTGGGATATAATACACTACATTCAGTAAATAAAATCTCCTCCCACTAACCCAAGAATAAGTGTACATAGCATTATTGATATAAAAAAATATATATCTTGAAACAAAATACAATAGATCCAGGATAAAATCATTATGTTCTTTATATTCACTGGGGTCCATATTCAGTAAGTATTGTACTGCTTGAATCCCTAAATTGTGTTCTATATTTGTGTATAGGGATTCCACATCTGCTGTATCTAACCAAACATCTTTATCCAAATGTATTCTATAAATGTATTGAAATTATTTTGTGGTGTCTTTTGCAAAAGAAGGTAATAGCTCAACAAACTTTTTTATCCACATATTGACTAGCGTTTTCAGTTAGACACCCATTGCCTGACACAATTGGTGGACCGGGTGGATTCTTTAATTTTTTTTTATAAAACATAGAATATTTTCAAGCACACTAGCAAAAGCAGACAGTGTGACCCACAATGGGTGTCTTATAACTGAAATGCTTAACTCAAAAGTAATAATAACAGAAGGACAACTGAATCCAGCTAAATAAATAATAGTATAAATATATAGGCTAAATAAATAACATTGTGAAATAATAAGGTATATAAGTAACAATATTAGTGATACCAGGGTTGATTCAAACAATTCTTTCATAAAAAAACCCATTTATTTTTATTTATTTATTATCATTTATCAGTTGTTTTTAGAGCCCCAACAGATTCTGCAGCACTATAAATATAGGAATAATATGCAAAAGTAGCATTTATAGGAAACAAATACATAGAGGGCCAATAGTTGCACTGTTGGAAATCACCTCTCATAAAAAGTGATCTACAGGGAAAATTAATTTACAATGAATAATAATAATTATTATTAAATTAAAGGGACATAATAGTAAAAAAAATGACATGGTCTAATTCGTTAGAGCATGTAATGTTTGGACTATCAACCCTGCACATCTTTATGTTTTACCCCCACAATAGGGTTAAATACTCAGTAGAAGTGCCCCTCAGGGCCCTCAGAGCACTACTGGTCTCAAGCGGAACCCACCACTGATCTATTCAGTAGCACTAGTCACATGACTCAGCTATGTGGGGTTTAAATAAACATCAGTTTTTCAAATTCTAAATTGAATCTGTTTGCTTATTTCTCCAGAGGATTCTGAAAGGAGAGTTGATAATCCCATACACCTGTAGAATGCTCCATATTCTAATTTGCTCTGATAACTACAGGATTGTAAGGTTCTTATTCTGAAACATATGTCAATTAATTTGTATTGCTTGTTTTGGCTTCCCTGCTGCATCCAAAGTATTGGCAACAACACTAGAACTAATATCTAGCCGAAAATAGTGGCAATATTGCAAATTGTGGAATATATATAAAGATTCTGACCTGTCCTAGTTGCATGTACTTTGTAACCACTAAGAACTCACCCCATAGAACAAGTTCAATGATACTGGCATTACAAATATGCCTTTAAAAAATAAACTAAAATGAAAAAACTCTTCTATAAAACGGTCCACTCTAACAAACGCACAGAAGAAAACTTGAAAAAAAAGAATAAAAAAATAAATTAGAGATCAAACGACCTTGCCAGCTTTAAAATAGTAAAATTCTACAGTGAAACAAGTTACATTACAGAAGCAATAGAGCATTAATGAATTCATTATGCATGATGGAAATTTAGGTAAAAACCCTGACCACACCTCTAGAATGTCAAGGAGCACCCATAATTAGTCCCTAGTTAGCATTTGAGAGCTTTCTAAGATGGTTCTCATTCTAGCGAAACTACTTTACCCTGATAAAACATCTCTTTAACATATATCTCTTTAATATATTGTGATTATAATTATTGCTTTTCCTCATTTTTAGGGGTTCTCATATAATGTCCGCGATATGATATGTTGGTGCACTTTACACAACTATATATGTTAATGGCAGGAACACCCATTAACAAAACCCTAAAAAAGATAGGTTAAAGGAACATGAAATATTTATTTCATGATGTTTATTATCAATTTCGCTTCATTTTCTTTAGTAGCCTTTAATGAAGGAGCAGCAGTGCACTACTGGACACATCAGTAAATCAATTACAAGAGGCATATGTGCAGCCACCAATCAACAGCTAGCTCCCAGCTCCTCGTCCTACTTAGGTATGCTTTTCAACAAAGGATAACAAAGAGAACAAATAAAATAGGATATTAGAAGCAAATTAGAAATTGTTTAAAATTGTATGCTCTATCTGAATCATGAAAAAATATGGTTGGGTTTCATGTCTCTTCAAGTGAATTACAAGGCTGTTCAGCAGCATAATGAACATCTAGGAATATAGAGCCATGTCTAGAATCTAAGCAATAAAATGGACTGAATGATAGTTGTCTATATACCATAACAAACGGGGATATGATTATTAATTTGTTTATTTGTTTATATTTCTATAGATTAAATTGCATTTTTCAATGGACTGTACAGTATGTATTATATATGCACTTCTACCGTATATTATTAATTCAAAAGCTTGATGTATTATTTATTTTTATATAGCAATCTGGTTATTTTATGATGATTAAAATGCTAAGTATATCATATCTCAAACTTCTATTTCTGCAAGGATATGGTATATTATTTATTAAAGAATTAGGAGCATTATATATTTATGCAGGGTTTATAACCATTTTATATTTATTTACAAGTTGGATGAAAATGCTTTAATTTTGTAGGATCCGTTTTATATACTGGAATAGGGTGAATTATTTTTTTATGACTGTAGGGATCATATGCATTATTGCTTCATATCAGTTTATCTTTTAGTTCTTTGTTAAAGTGATGCATTTTCCTTTTCTTAATAAACCAACATTTTCTTGTCATGCTGTAGTGATTGGTCCTTCTTCACTAATAGAACTGTGGTAGTTGTCTTAGCCAGTGATCATTAGCTGAAGAACAGAAGAACACAACTAATACTGCATTAATAGATTCAATTTAAATTTATTCTCTCTTTCTCATAATGTAGGCCCAAGGACTTTGAAAAGCACTGCTGTGGACGTGTTTAGACTTAGAGGGCATGAAGGTGCGTCCCATATAAAACCTGGTCATGAAGTCATGATTTTGTTTAAACATCTTCTAGGCAGATACAAAGTTGTAAGGGAGCAGGTTAATGCTTTACAGTTTCAGTACTTTTTAAATAAAATTATATTAAGTATAAGAAAATATGATAATTCCTTTACATAGAAACTCGTAGTTGCCATCTTGCTTAAAGGTCATGGCAAAACGGAAATGGTGCTTTAACAAACATTAAAATATATATTGTTAAAAACAATACTTGCCAAAGATTTAAAGTGACAACATAGTGATTCAAATTGGTGCTCTGTATGCCCATCATACCAACATAAAGTTGGTATTCAGATAGTTTAGCAGTGGTGCAGATGAAAATTAATTCCTATGGATCTCACTATTGCAAAATCCCATTTTAAAGCCTGGTTATGAAGACACAAGTACTGTTAGTGACAAACACAACAGGGCAAATGTGACTTAGAATCAAACTTTAAAAATATATTGCTCCACGCCATTTGTACTGAAGTAACTATTCAAGTATCCCCATCAGACCAAGAGACGAATGACATTCAGATGGTTATTCAGTGGTAAGGATGGATTCAGATTGCAATAGATTATGTCATACATGTAAATTAATATTTCTCTTCCACATTGAACAAAGGAGTTACTTTACTGTAACCTAAAGAGGTATGAATGGGCTTTTATATCTGTCAGTTTCCGGTGACTTACCATTTTCTATTTTGAAAACAGGTACTTAACACATGAAAAGGCCTATTTGAGAGCATTTCTATTTAAAAATGTATTTGCGACTGCAGGCTTTTAACAAACAAATCCATGTTGCATTGTGATCACTTGAGAAACTCAGCAACCAATTTAAGTGGAAAGCAAAAAGCCATTTTATGAGCAAATCGATGATAGGTTGTAATTGACCCCATACCCCATACCAGACCAGAGCGGGAGCACGCTAACTTTAGTTCAATAGCATGATCGGTGCCCGCAAATCCCTTTTGAAAAGAAGAGCTGATCAGAAGAGCCTGGAGAGGAAACAAGGTAAGTATAGCTTTGGGGGGATAAAAATTTAAATCCTTTGTTTTTTTCAAGCTGTCTCTAAGATAATGTTACATAACTCTACACTACGCTCCTAAGCTATCAGCCTACCTAGGTTTATCCTTTAACAAAGAATACCATTTAAAAGCAAATTTGATGATAGAAGTAAATTGTAAAGTTGTTAAAACTTGCATGTTCTTTCTGAATCATTATTGTTTAATTTTAACTGTACTGTATCTTTAATAATAGTTATAACTATGTGTAGGCTGAATATATGATGATTTTTTTAAAAACATTATTTAACATTGGACACAAGCCAAGAAGAGAATTTGCATGATCAAATGTTTTTGTGTGCTTTTTCCATTATGTCCAGATTGATAATGAGGCTTTGGATAGTGTTTGGGTCCTGAAGAATTTAGAATTAAAAAAAAATAACAAAAAACTTTTCAATTTACATTTATCTGGAGCACTAGATGGCAACAGTGTTTGAACTATGTATAAACAGTGATGGCCCATTTCCTAAAACATGGGGGGCACAGATCAGGGCCACATTTCCCTTTTTTGTCTATTATCCAAACAAATATATTTCCTAAAAACGTCCAGTGGCACGGGGCAAATTTAGGTAAGGATGCAGGGTACCCTCGGTCTGCTATTCTCCCATCCAGAGTGTTCTTTTAAGGTGTGGCCACCAAAGCACACATTTTTTAGTTACATTTTTTCTTGGGGTTACAAAAACTGTGCCACACTGTCACCTAGATTACAAGTTTTGCGCTATAGAGGGTGTGAAACGAACGCAACAAAAGTTGCGTTATTTCACCCTCCATAGCGCTGCCATTATGAGTTTTGATAAAGCCGGCTTATGCATGCGATATATTTGCGTTGAGCTTCATACTGCACAAAATACAAGTGCTGCTTTAACATGCTCATGCACGCTTTCCCCATAGACATCAATGGGGAGCGTGTTAGAAAAAAAAACTAACACCTGCGATTGGGGAATGAAAAGCTCCGTAACGCAGCCCCATTGATGTCTATGGGGAAAAAAAGTTACATTTAAACCTAACACCCTAACATAAACCCCGTGTTTAAACACCCCTAATCTGCTGCTCTGGCATCACTGACACCTACATAATTAACCCCTAATCTGCCTCTCCCGATATCGCTGCAACCGAAAAATCTATTAACCCCTAATCTGCCACTCCCGATATCGCCGCCACTATACTAAAGTTTTTCAAGGTTTTTGAAATATTATTAGATGATATACACAGGTATACTTATTATTATTTAATGGTGATGTGGCTGTGTACATCAAATAATTAATTTCTAAAAACTTCAACTGATGTAATGGGATATCTGGATGAATATCTGTATAATGAATGTGGGTTTCATATAAATATGGATATTTGTGGACCTAAAAAGCAATGATTAATAGTAACATTTTAGATAAATGCTGCAAATAGATTTATACATATTTGACAATTTTCCCCTTTATTTTACAGGATGTCCTTAGTCATAAAAACAGACATGTGGATATTTTCTATTTTAACATAACAATTAATAACTAATTAATTATTTTATTTCAGATCTGCATAGACAAGATTCATGCATTCAGGATTTATTAGAAATATAAAATATTATAGTCATGTTGGGATGCAGTGCAGTACTGAATGTGAAACATGCTGTATTTGTATGAATATATATCAGGATTTTAAATGCTATTAATTTTGGAAAAGTTAGCAGTATAAATTACTTTGATGTAATATGATATTAAAAAGAATACTGATGTTTCATATTAAAATAATCAGAAAATATAATGTGACATAGTACAGCGCATTTGAACATGTAACTTGCTAATGTAAGGAAATTATAGCATTTTAAATTACACATTTTAAAGAAATGCTTTTAAATGTTAGAAATGATTAAATGAAACTGTTTGTTTGTCATGTTGCCCCCCGATGGCCAAAATCTAGTATTACAGCCAAAAGATTTGACTGTTAAAAGATGCGTCTCCATAGTAGCCATACATTGCCTAGGGCCAATCAGAGAGATGCTTCCCAGATAACCAATCCGAGACAAGCTTCCGCTGTGCATTTCCAATCTCACCAATGATGGTACTTAACAAAAAAGCGGTGGGGCAATATCAGATGATTTAACTCCAAGCATAGAGAGAAAAGAGGCTGGCTAACTCTTGCTAACTTGAGCTAAAATTTGGCTGCTAATTATTTTTTTTTGCTGAAACCCTGGACGAATAACTGCTGCAGTTATTATAAGCAAATAGCTACTTTCTATTCTCCATATGCAACAATACTCCAATTTTGGTATTCTGAGTTGAGATTGGACCTGTTAAGAAATATTGGAAATTGAATATCATTTGGTAAAGTTTAAAAGGGTTGCTAATTACAGGTAATATTTTAAAACAAAATATATGCATAGTCACTGCAGTTAAATTACAACTGATAGATTTAAAGAGCATATTTATATTTTAGAATTATATTCATAGTCCTGAATAGCTTTTAGCTTGCCTTTTTGTATGCAAAATATTTAAAACAAACATCCATTGTTGCTGTAGGTAGCAGACTTAAAGGAATAATTTGTATTTTAACCTTGTATTCATAGCCTGTATATTGTTAAACAAATCATAAATGCTAAATTGTTTATCTTTGCAAAGATATATATATATATATATAAGTAGCTAAGAATTTATTTCAGCTTAAATAAATGGGCATTTAAAGTGACTGTTTACATTAAGAATATATGTACTTTTAGTGTCCTAATTAGAATTGTATTAGAATCAATTGTAGCTATATAGCTGATTGTATTGCTGAATGTTAGTAGCTAAATATCTTGGAATCTCATTGTGTTAATTGAATGTAATTCTATTGTGAATAAGGCTAGTTAAAAAGTTACAATTTGGTTTACCTTGTAAAGAGTTGTCAGGGTACGCTGAATCAGAATTCTCTTATGTATAGATGATAGAAAAGAATTAAGGACCACAACTGCTGGGAGACTCAATGTATAATATAGATTGTTTTGCATCTGTGATAAATTTGGAAAACATATGGATATACCTTGGCAACAATGTTAAACTGACAATCACTATATGCAATGTTTAATATACAGGGTCAGATTACACATACACCCTATGGCTGCCACATGTATCAGGGTTGACACTGTGAAAGAAAAAATATAATAGCAGCAGGGGTAAATTATAATCTATCCTGAGGTAAAATAGGTATACTGCTGAGTATAAGGTAATAACAATATGTACGAAAAATAGGTCATAGAAACAGTATGGTAACATGAGTATTGAGGTAATTATAAGTAAGTCTCAAAACCAGCATAAGTAGCGTTATGGCAAAATATAGCAAACAATTGGCACACAGAGAGATTGCGGTAGGAACTAGTAATTGTACTGAGGGAGTCCAAAATAGCAGGCTTACCCAGCAGGAACGGAGAAGGCAGAAGCAACCTCCGGAGAGCTAGCAGGCTTCAGGCCTGCTGCATGAGAGAGAGTCGCAGCTGGCGATGATGTCACCGCGTTCCGGTGGTGATCACAGGGGAAAGCAGGTATGGAGAGCGGACGGCTCACAGATGAGTAAAAATCCAGGACAACAGGAAGGTAGAACCTTAATGGTGTAAGAAGCGATAGAGGTACAAAAATACTGTTAGAAGCAAACACTGAACTAGTACAAAAAAGGATATAGAATCCAGTTGCAGATAACTTGAACAGGAGAAACTGAAAAAAAAACGGTCAGGGTAATTCAGGCAAAGGCTCACAGATGAACGAACTCAAAACTGCAATACTAAGCAATGAGCTTTAGCAAGGAGGAGCCTTAAATAGGCAGAAGGAAAAGTTGCTGCAGTTCTTAAAGGGACAGTGAAGTGTGAGCTAGATTCCTGACAAGAGTATTGCAACAGTTTAAACACTATATAGTTTGACTCATATTCTGGTTCTTACAAATATATTTCAGTGTGTCTATAAATATCACCTAATAAAAAGAATTCTAGAATTTATATAAATTTTATGGTTTTGTATATGCATATTTATTGGGGTTTAGTTTAAAAGATAGTTATTAAATATATTGTGTTATAACCCAGCCATATACTGACAAGTTATTAATAGTGATGTCCCGAACTGTTCACCCGCGAACGGTTCACAGCGAACATAGCTTGTTCGCGTTCGCGTTTGTGGGCGAACACATGGCGATGTTCGATCCGCCCCTATGTGTCATCATTGTGGAAACTTTGACCCTTTATGTCACAGCCGCCTGACACATTAGAGCCAATCAACATCAGACACTCCCTCACAGACCCTCCCAGCTACTCTGAATCCGCCATTTTAGACTCATAACGACCTTGGTTTCTTAATGAGAGGACGTGTTGTGTTTTTGCTCCTGACATTAATAGGAAAAACATAGCTAGGCTAGTGTATTTACAGTCCAGAAGGACTCCACTCATCTCTGCTGCAAGCACAGCACCCCAAAAAGCCCTTTTTAGGGCTATATTTCGTGCCATTTTTTTTTGTTTTTTGTTTTTATTAGCATTTGCCTGGCTTTCAATTGTGTGTTTAAGGCTCACAGCATATGCTGTGACTACTGCCACCACTGATATCTCCCTAACAACATTAGTTTAAATTTAACTAACCAAAAAATGTAATTATTTTTCTAGTGTAATTTTTTTTCATTTTCTATTAGGCCAGTGTCACACAGCATATACTCTGGTTCATTGCTCTGTGCCAGCCAGCAGCCACCAGTGTTAATATCCGTTTATAACATTATTTTAAATTAAAAAAAAAAAAAAAAAATTGCTAGTGTAATCTAATTACATTTACTATCAGGCCTGTGTCTGTCAGGCTCACTCAGCATTAATATACCTCATTTTTTTCAGTCTTTTGGTTAATTGGTCTGTGCCAGGCAGCCACCCAGCACTCATATCTATTCTTCTTCACCTTAATTTTAATATTAAAAAAAAAAAGTTTAAATTTGTTTGCTAGTGTAATCTAATATAATTTTCAATCCGGCCTGTGTGTTTTGCTGACATACAGAGCCTACTGTGTTTACTTGCTGCCCTCCCTAGTCTATGAGCCACGACTCATATGTGTTTAACCTTTTTTTAATTCCCCCCCCCCCCCAAAAAAAATAATTTCAATCATTTTTAAAGTAGTGTAGTGTAATCTAATAGTATTTTCTATCAGGCGTGTGTGTATCCGACTTACAGAGCCTACTGTTTTTAATAGCTGCCCTTCCAAGGCTATCAGCCATGACTCATATGTATGTGCTTAACCTTTTTCTTAAAATTTCCAAAAAAAAGTCTTTAAATCATTATGCTAGTGTAATCTAATTGTATTTTCTATCAGGCCTGTGTGTAACTGTCTATCTGACTTACACAGCATACTGTTGTTATAATTGCTGCCCTACGTAGCAGCCGCCAGTGCGACCACTCATAGAGTCATATGTGCATTGCACTTCTTAACATAATTTTAATATTAAAATCTAAAATTTTACAATATTTTGCTAGTGTAATCTAACTTAATTTTCTATCAGGCCTGTGTTTTTGTCACTTACACAGCATACTGTGTTAAATTGCTGCCCTACCTACCATCCACGACTCATATCTGCCAGGCCCAACTAGCCAATTAGTGGCACCAAACACAATTCTTGTAACAGTATTTAAAAAAAAAAAATCATAATTTTTTGGACTGCAAATATTCAGTCTCCTAGTGCCATTGAATTGCATTTTCCTCCTGCCTGCCACTGCCAGCCTTTTGTGCCAGGCCGTCTAGCCAACTATTTACACCAATCATAATTGTTGTCACAGACAGTATAGTTACTAATTTAAATTAAAATATTCTTGATTGTTGATGATCTTAATCCTCAGTTTGCGCGTACCCTAGAATTGCACTTTTTTACTTCCTTGCAAGACTGTGTGCCAGGCCTACTTTAAAAATATTTACACCAATTATATTTGTTTTCACAGTATTCTTAATAATTAAAAATTTTAATTTTTGTTAATAGTTGTTGTGAATCCTCAGTTTGCTTGTGCCATTGAATAGCAATTTTCTGCTGCCTTGCAGCCTGCTGTGAGCCAGGCCCACCTAGCCATTTGTTGCCAGCAATCATATTTCTTTTAACAGTATTGCAAAAATTGTCAATCATCACTGTTTTGACTGTCAGTAATCAGTCTCCTAGTGTCCTTGAATTGCATCTACCTCCTGCCTGCCATCCTTTTGTGCCAGGCCGTCTTGCCAACTATTTACAACAATCCTAATTTTTGGCCACAGTATAGTTACTAATTAAAATTAAAAAATTCTTGATTGTTGATGATCTTAATCCTCAGTTTGCTCGTGCCCTAGAATTGCACTTTTCTACTGCCTTCCAAGCCTGTGTGCCAGGCCTACTTGAAAAATATTTACACCAATCATAGTTGTTGTGACAGTATTCTTAATAATTAAAAATTAAAATTGTTGGTAATAGTTGTTGAGAATCCTCAGTTTGCTGGTGCCATTGAATAGCACTTTCCTGCTGCTTTACAGCCTGCTGTGAGCCAGGCCCACCTAGCCAATTGTTGCCAGCAATCATATTTCTTTTAACAGTATTGCAAAAATTGTCAGTAATCAGTCTCCTAGTGTCCTTGAATTGCAGCTACCTCCTGCCTGCCAGCCTTTTGTGCCCGGCCGACTTGCCAACTATTTACACCAATCCTAATTTTTTGTCACAGTATAGTTACTAATTAAAATTAAAAAATTCTTGATTGTTGATGATCTTAATCCTCAGTTTGCTCGTGCCCTAGAATTACTACTTGAAACAACAGAGTTAGCCATCGGTGTTAATCCAAGACCGCTTGGATTTATTTTTGTATTGGGTGCGGCTAATCATGCAGGCCATATAGAGCTGTCACCATTCGGTGTTGTATCAGCTATAAAAATAATAAGAACTGTACTATCAAAATACAGCCAATGAAGGGCCTATGAAGACTGAGCAAAGGTTGGATTGTAGTATTTTGTTCGGCTAATCATGATGGCCATGTAGACCACCCGTAACAGGGATGAAAGTGCTAAGAATAGTACTAATTGAAACAACCGAGTTAGCCATGGGTGTTAGTCTAAGACCACTCAGCTTTTTTTTGGGTTTGGGTGCAGCTAATCATGAAGGCCAGATAGACCTGCCACCATTTGGTGTTGTAACAGGTATTAAACTGCAAAGAACAGTACTACTTAACACAACCTACTTACAATGGGTCCCAGAGCATATGTTTGGTTATTATATTTTGTAAGGGTAATCATGCAGGCCATATAGACCTCCACCGATAGGGTGAGTATGAGTAACAGCTATTAAAATGCGAAGGACATTACTAATTAACACAACATAGTTACCATGGGTCGCAGACCAAGAGCAGATGTCTTATTATTATATTTTGTATGGGTAATCATCCAGGCCATATAGACCTCACCAAATAGGGGGAGTTACAGAGATTAAAGTGCTAAGAATGGTAGTACTTAAAACACAATCTAGTTAAAATAGGTACCAGACCGCATGTCTTATTATTATATTTTTTCAGGGTAATCAGGCAAGCCATATAGAACACCCCCGATAGGGGGGGGGGAACAGGGATTAAAGTGCTAAGAAAAGTACTAATTAACACAAGCTAGTTGGGTCCAAGAACGCATGTTTAATTATTAGACTTTATTAGGGTAATTATATATCTAACAAATCTATCTATTTCTCTTCTATCGATTAACTATCAATCTATGTATATCTATCTATCTATCTATCTATCTATCCTATCTATCAATCTATCTTCTGTCCGGGATGTTTTGAGAAAGCCACTTTGGGAATGTTAGTTGATTTAGGCCCATTATGGCTTAAAAGCAGACTCTGCATAAACTATGTAATTTTCCATGGGAGTTTTGCCAGGGATCCCCCTGCAGCATGCGACAGTCCAGGTGTTAGTACCCTTGAAACAACTTTTCCATCACTATTGTGGCCAGAAAGAGTCCTTGTAGGTTTTAAAGTTCGCCTGCCTATTGAATTCAATGGCGGTTTGCGCGGTTTGCGCGTTCGCGAACAATACCGGAAGTTCGAGTCCGCCGTTCGAGAAACCGAAAATTTTAGGTTCGCAACATCACTAGTTATTAACCCCTATTCCCCCGCACCCCAACATTGCCCACACTATAATAAGGATATTAACCCCTATTCCGCTGCTCTCCGACATCGCCGCCACTAAATAAAGTTATTAACCCCTAAACCTCTGGCCTCCCACATCACTACCACTTAATAAACCTATTAACCCCTAAACTGTCAGCCCCCCACATCACAACAACCTAATTTAAACTATATTAACCCCTAAACCTAACCCTAACTGTAACCCTAACACGAAACCTAACACCCCCTAACTTTAACATAATTAAAATAGAGCTAAATTAAAGTTATTAAAACTAAATACAAACTTACCTGTCAAATAAAAATAAAATCTAAGCTAGCTACAATATAACTACTAGCTTAGGTTTTTATTTCACAGGCAAGTTTGTATTTATTTTAACTAGGTAAACTAGTTAGTAAATAGTTATTAATAAATAAACTCCTGCCCGCTCCCTAAGATCCAACAATGACCTGCTTCTTCCGTCCTCTACCACCACCTCTTCTCATGCTAGACTAAAGGACTTCTCTCGTGAGGCACCAATCCTCTGAAACGCAGTTCCTCGAGCTGTCAGACTTGCCCCTAACCTCTCCTCCTTTAAACTTTCCCTAAAGACCTTTCTGTTCAGGGAAGCTTATTACCCGACTTATTAACTAACTTCACTTAACTAACAGTTGCCCTCTATCTCCTCACTAATATCATTCTCACCTTTGCAGTCCCCACCTCCAGTTTCCCATTCTCCTACCCATCTAGATTGTAAGTTTCCACAGGAATAGAGCCCTCAATTCCCCCTGTATTTGTCTGTAAAATTTTGTCTTTTATTGTATTGTTTCTCCATTGTACTGTTATCCTTGTACCCAAAGCGCCTAACCTGATGGAGGCTGGTACTTAGCGAACAAATAAACACTAGATTTTAAGCACTTGATTTACAGTACATAAAATTATTATTTATTTCTGATTTTACAGTTTATAAAAGACAAAGACATGGATCCATGTATTTGATAAACAATGGTTAAAAGGCTTCCAAACGTCATTAAATCAATTTAAAAACAATGGCCATATCAATATAGGTGTACAAATAAATCAATATTTATCAGTCTGGTTGTAATTAGATGTTGAAAGTGATGATGCAGAGGGTCCAAGAAACAGTGTCCATAAAAATAATGTCCATTAGAATGTCCAAAATAATATGAGTCCCTTGTGCTTAGTGTCCAAAAGATGAGTGACCAATTGAATAAACAATTGGATAAAAATAAATAAATGTGAAGTTGACTGTGTCTTACAATGAGAACAGATAAAGTTTCTTCAAAAATTAGTATATTATAGGGGGGCGGAGCCATCTACCATCATGGCTGGCCGCATCTAGCCGGAGCTCTCTGCTTAATCTAGTTAGGGGGTACAGTTTTAGATAGCAAACCCACTTTAAAAAGCTATAATTCCCTGCCACTGTGTCTAAGGTTAATGCTGGGGACCAGTAAACCAGTGCGACAGTCTCTCACAGCACCGGAGGGCGACAACTAAGGTGAAGGAGCCGCATTCATCAGAGGTCTCACTCTAGTCAAGACCTCCTGCTTTGGGACTCAACCCTTCTCTTCCCCCAACACAGCAGCGGAGCTCAGCTGCTTACTCCGGCGGCCGGAGCATCTAATACAGCAGCGGAGGCAAAGTCGGGAGCCATCCCGCAACTACTCTTAAGAGAGCCGAATTAACTGCGGGACCAGTGACGCTGTGTCTCGCTACACAACAGCAGATCTCACTTGTGGCACTAGCTCCGGAGGGTCGGGGATCCACTCTGGAGCCTTCATTCCTGCATCGCTTCAGGGACAAGCAGCAAACGCAGCACAGTCGGACCATTTGTGAGTACTAACAGCCTGACTTACAGGCGGCATCTCTACCCGCTTATACTCCTACATACACATATCTGCTCTGGGGGTCATGCATAAGAACCACGGGACATATTACACGGATACTAAGCCACTGATTTGGGACCTAATAAAAAGACAGGTCACTCTGCAAAGAGGCGCGAAAATGCCATCTTTAATAATCTCCTACCACAGTGCAGCGGATTGACATTCCGGTCCTCTACACACATAACCACTGCATGCCCCCGGAGAATACACAGATAAGACGGACCCAAGGGCCCTAGCTAAAGTTTAGCCTCTTATTGCTGAGAAAAGAGTGATCTGTGAGAGGCCTACAGCTATACTACCAAAACCACCGGCTGGCCATGTGGAGCTCACTTCTCATATCGAGACCTGCAAATAACATTGCTTAGAAAACTGCTCTTCATTCTCCTATGCTCTACTACATTTTCAGGGGAGGCAGTGACATTAAGGGGGAATAAATAACTAGTTTCTGGCCAGCTGAGAGATCTTTGGGCTATTCTGACACCACACTGCAGGGCCTTCCCCAAACCAACGGCACAGTGTCAGAGGCTGCATTTAGCTGTTCACCCTGCCACATTACCTGACAAAGTTTCCCATCGCAGGGACAACTAAAGATATCTGCTCAACAAGTTCAGAAAGCACAGCAGGTGGGCACTCTCCCATCCCCTTTCCTGCTGTATATAATTACAGTAGGTCATAACCCACCACCCTTTTTCCGGCCTGGCCCAGAGGTGGCAATCTCCCCAGGGAGAGTGCCTTTTGCCTGACCTCAGCACAGTGAGACTCACAAATCTAAAAAAGACTGAGCCTACTAGACCTTAAGCTAGCGGGCAGGTGCCCCAAGTGCCAGCGGCAATCCCCAGTTTATCTAGGAACTGCATTCACCTAACATGGAATAATCTCCTCTAGGCTATCCAGGCCTGTCTACCACACAGTGATTTCTAACATTATCTAGGGGGGACTGCCTTAGCATACCTGGACACATTCCCACCAAGGACCCTCTCTACAGTGGTCACAATTTTCCTCTGATCCAGCATGTCGCAGTCAGCGAGGGGGAAAAAGAACAAGCAGCCTTTTATACCAAAAAAAACTGTGATGGACCACTTTGGGCCCTCAGGAGGGATATCACAAAGCGATATGGAACCCCCAGACTCCCCCAGGTCTGATACCTCGGATCTCACATTAGCGGCTATCCAGAATATTCAACAAGCCCCATCTGAGGCAGTCACTCCCTCATTCATTATGGACTCTCTAAAGTCCCTGCTGGACAAGCATCATGCTTCATTCACGGCTGAACTTAAAAAAGAGATTTCATCAACCAATGAAAGAATAGACACTCTAGAGAGAAGGCAAGAAGATGCTGCTGTAGAACATTCTAACTTGCAATCTTACATGCAGCGCTTGGCAGATTATTTTGAAGTTGTAGATGACAAAATAGCAGACTTGGAAGATAGATCTCGGCGGAATAACCTGAGGATCCGAGGTATCCCCGAGACTGTCTCCACAGCTGACTTGCAACCGTATCTAAAAGAACTGTTTCATGTGCTAGCTCCCCCTGCCACAGAAATAGAAGCTTTGATGGACCGTGCGCACCGCTCACTCAAGCCCAAGTGTCTCTCAGATGACCAACCTAGAGATACAATAGTCCATCTTCACTATTTCACTTACAAAGAGAGAATCCAAAGAGCACACTTTCAGAAACCTTCCCTTCCAGACAAATTCAAAAGTCTACAAATCTTTCCTGACCTATATGTGAGGACCCTACAAAAAAGAAAGACTTACGCTGAAATCACTTCCATACTACGGAAAAATGACATCAGGTATAGGTGGGGCTATCCCATAAAGTTGCTAATATTATGAGACAATCAGATGTTCACTGTACAGACTTCAACCAGAGGATACAAACTCCTAAAATTGTGGAATCTGTATCCCCCCTAACAGGGCCGGATTGGGCAGCCGGGATACCGCAAAAAATCCCGGTGGGCCGCCTGCCTGCAGCTCAGCTGGGCTGCCTGGGCTCAGAGTCAGCTGTTGGCTGGCTGCTGCAGTGAGTGCAGCTGCTAATTTTTGCTTGCGTTGCGTTGCGGTTGCGGAATAGTATTCCCACACACACTCCAGCACTCCCTCCCTGTTACACAGTCTCACTGTCTGACATCACCCCCAACCGTTACGTTACCTAGGCTACCACGCCTAACTTAACTTTACCGTCCGCAACGTAAGTTCACACACAGTCTCCAGGCTGAGATTGCCAAATATATTGAGGGAGCTCAGAGTGACTCAGAGACAGTGACTGACTGAGTCTGTGTCTGTAACTGTTAAATTGTCACTCAGAGTCACAGGCTCAGTCTGTCACTCTCATCTCTCAATGAGGCGGCGGGGGCGGCCGGAGTTGGATGGGCCACCACTGGACTGGCCGCTGGGCCAGGGAAGGATGTCAGCAGACAGCAGGTCAGTGAGTCACTCACTCAGTCTCCAGTCTGACTCAGGATCGGATCATTCACAGATCTTAGTGTTATGTGATGCGGCGCAGGGCAGGTGGGGGGCGCGCTGGCGGCTTACGTGAGTGACGTCACTGTTAACACTGAGTGAGTAGAGTGTGTCTTCTAAGTTCCTTCTCACAGTCACACGTGCCCTGGGTCCGGGAGCGCCTGCGTCAGCCGACTTGAGGAGTAAACTTACTAGCAGCAGGCCAGCCCAGACAGTAGAATTCACTATCACCAATGATCGATCTGACAGTTTGTGAAAGTGCTCACTGCTCCTCAAAGCAAGGTAAAAAATGACAGTATTTACCAACTTTATGCCTAAGCTAGTGCTGTAGTGGAATCTTTACTGTCTAATGTGTCTATATATATATATACATATATATATATATATGTGTATATATATATATATATATATATATGTGTGTGTATATATTTATATATATATATATATATATATATATGTATATATATATATATATATATATATATATATATATATATATATGTGTGTATATATATATATGTGTGTGTATATATATATATATGTATATATATATGTGTATATATTTATATATATATATATGTATATATATGTGTATATATATATATATATATATATATATATATATGCGTATATATATATATGCGTATATATATATATCAGTGACGTGCAGTGACGTCAGAGGCTGGTGAGGCAGTGGCTAGGATACGCCTTCATTCTTTAGATATCCTTTGTTTAAAAAATAGCAATGCACATGGGTGAGCCAATCACATGAGGTATCTATGTGCAGCCACCAATCAGCAGCTACTGAGCATATTTAGATATGATTTTCAACAAAGGATATAAAAAGAATGAATAAAATTAGATATTAGATGTAAATTGGAAAGTTATTAAATTTGCATATGGGTTTCATGTCCCTTTAAATGTCTTGGAAAACTGGTCAACTTAGTAAACATCTGATTTTAGTCTAAATGGATTGTAACAGAAACTCTTGCCAGATAACACAATGCTTGCTCTGATTATGATATCTAAAAATCCATGCCCATTAAAATATGTTTAAAACATACTTTTTACTTTAATGCTGCAAATTATGCTTATAGATTCTTTCATTATTCAGTAAATATTAAAATGTCTTGATCCAGTGGCGGCTGGTGAAATTAAAAGATGGTGGGGCGCTTGACCCCACCCCTTTAAATAAAGCCACACCATCAGATGGCACTACCAATTCATTAATTAAATAAATAAAAGGTAGACAGAAACACAGAAAAGCACTCGGGGGGGAAAGGGAGAGAGAGACGGGGGGGAGAGAGACACAGAGGGTTAGAGAGAGAGAGACAAAATCACACACAGAGGGTTAGAGAGAGAGAGAGACACAATCACACACAGAGGGTTAGAGAGAGAGAGACACAATCACACACAAAGGGTTAGAGAGAGAGAGAAATAGAGAGACACAATCATACACAGAGGGTTAGAGAGAGAAAGAAAGAGAGAGACACAATCACACACAGAGGGTTAGAGAGAGAGAGAAATAGAGAGAGACACAATCATACACAGAGGGTTAGAGAGAGAAAGAAAGAGAGAGACACAATCTCACACAGAGGGTTAGAGAGAAAGAGAGAGAGACAATCATACACAGAGGGTTAGAGAGAGAGAGAGAGACACACAATCACACACAGAGGGTGAGAGAGAGATACACAATCACACACAGAGGATTAGAGAGAGAGACACAATCACACACAGAAGGGTTAGAGAGAGAGAAAGAGAGACACAATCACACACAGAGGGTTAGAGAGAGAGAAAGAGAGAGAGACACAATCACACACAGAGGGTTAGAGAGAAAGAGAGACACAATCACACACAGAGGGTTAGAGAGAGAGAAAGAGAGAGAGAGACACAATCACACACAGAGGGTTAGAGAGAAAGAGAGACACAATCATACACAGAGGGTTAGAGAGAGAGAGAGAGACAATCACACACAGAGGGTGAGAGAGAAAGAGAGACACAATCACACACAGAGGGTTAGAGAGAGAAAGAGACACAATCATACACAGAGGGTTAGAGAGAGAGACACAATCACACACAGAGGGTGAGAGAGAAAGAGAGACACAATCACACACAGAGGGTTAGAGAGAGAAAGAGACACAATCATACACAGAAGGTTAGAGAGACACATAAGGGATGAGAATCAGAGGGGGAGGAAGAGAGACGGAGAGAGAAAGAGACCATGGGGGAGAACAACACATAAGGAGAGAGATGGATAGATAGAGAGAGACACACACACACACAAGGGGGGGAGAGGGACCACTGCATTTTAAAGTAATAAAACAGCAGAGCTACAGAGAGTTCAGAAAATGAGTCTATAATTTAGTGTGAAGTACAGAGGCAAGCTGCTAAGTTAGTGGGTGTAAATTTTGAGTAAACAAAATACAAAAACGACCCTGCTGTAAAAGAGTAAAAAAAACTAAACCACATTCATTAAATTATCATTTTCACTAACAGAATCCCTTTCAGTAAAATCTTACTTTAATAAGATGTGGCTGAAACACTGCTCTCTCTGCCTCTCTTCCTGCTCTGTAAGGATTCAGGAAGTGACAGTGGCACATTCCACTGCACTTAGAGGGGAAGAACAGAACTCTTTTTTTCACTTTAGCAAAGCTAGCAGGTTCACAGGACCGCAACAAAATATATGAAAGTTGTTTTTTTCCTTTTTTGTTTTGTTTTATATGATTTAACATCCAGCCCCAACCCTATGTTCCACTTACTAATGCCTCTCGCTGGATTGGTTCAGCCCAAATAGGACTGCCTCAAATAAGCAGTTAATGGGCCATGCAATGATCTTAACCACTTGCATCCAGTAGGCGGTGCAGCATGTTGTGTAATGGTGGGCAGACCTGCTTGTGCCTTTCCATTGCACAACATATAGCTGTGAGAAAAAAATGCTGGGGAAAAAAAATTAGATTTTTTTTTTTTACCCATATGAGAGGTGAAGCACTGCCTCACCTGCCTCTAGTGACTGCACATCACTGATATATATATATATATATATATATGTGTGTGTATATATATATATGTATAAATATATATATATGTGTGTGTGTGTTGAAGGGAAAACCAGGGGCGTGGCTGGGCTGGAGGGGGCATGGCTAAAATAGAGGGGGCGGGGCTGGGCCGGTCTATACAAATTTCCAGGGCTGGTCTGATTTCCCAGTCCGGCCCTGCCCCCCAAAAAGAAAAACCGCAACCTAGGCAAACCCAGTTAAGTGCTTCAGCAACAGTATGGACAGCTTCCACTACTCCTGCAGACGGACAGGGTGCCACAGGGGCCTCAATGCTTAAGGACTGGTCAACACCCTCTATCCGAGGCCTTGGACCGCAGAAACGTCATGAAGGCCAAGAATGGTCTACTCTTTCTCAAAGGCACAGATCTAGATCACCAACTTCCTAGGAAATACAGCTAAGACTGCAAATTGCAGTCTGCTTTACATGGACAGTGTTTATGGGACATTGTATGTGTGTTTGTTGAAGGACTGTGTTTCAACATCTTTGGAACTCTTTGGACTTGTATGCTGTTTCCGGTGGACTCTAGACGATAAGTATTTCTCTTTGATTTTATTTTTTAACAATTTATTCATATTGCTCACTTTACTGTTTATGCAATTTAGCAGAGACCCCCCTGTTTGTTAACTATCATAACTATTTATAGATAGCAACCTTCTCTTAGTTGTGTAGTATACTCTAGCCTAGACCCCATAGGTCAATAGCATGAAGTCTACCCCTGTCAGTCATGGTCACGCCCACCTACAGGTACTGAGTGCTCGGTGCGGGCCCAACCGGAGCACATCCCCTATGCACTTAACAACTATGGCTATAGCGGATAGTACTTATTTTGAAACCATACATTGCAGGCACTGAGAAGGAGCTGGTCTAGGCAGCCTACACCGAAATATAGCAATCCTGATCACTATACCTGAGCATGGCACTCCCTAGCGATATAAGAAACAAAGCAGAAGGAGCAGATAGCTTACATACATAGAAGGTATTTCTAACATTGACATCCCAGATTAGACACCTCAATAGGAGACTAATCACAACAAAGATAACACTATGAGGCACGCTATAGTAAGCCCTCACTCACATATGTTTCCTAACCATTAGTTGCGAAAAAATCACTCTAATATAGATTGCATGGTGTTAAAGCGCAGTTTTAAGGTATTGGATGCCTGATACACATCCAAAGTCTAAATGTCCCATCGATACGTAATCAGCTAGAGTAACCAGGTAAATGGTGAATCATGCCATGAGCTCCACTTCTATAGACTCTAAAACTGATTTAAGATGTCCGCAACGAAATGAAAAGCCGACTCCCAGTTCTCACTATGTGGTTTTATAACTGTTAACAATGCTAATGTAGTTTTAAGTGTGAAACTATTGTTTTCTCATATGTTTCTTGTTTGCTATATGTTATCACTGTTACATTAATTTAAATGTTATACAATCCTTGCATGTGACAGGCTATAAGGCCAATAATCTAAGCTTTGGTCCCCCCCCCCCTGATACTAATTACTCTGTTCTAGTGCGGCATGCCTCCCCCCCTATATAGCCCGCCACTAAGAGTGATTCCTACCAACAATCCCTACTACCTCCTCCCCCTGCAATAGGCTTCCACTTCCCCCTAACCCCCTGGTTCGAATGTGCCTCCCTCTCTAGGGAAGACGATTAATGCGGTTTTTCTTGGCCATACCGCAATACTTAATTTATAATACACTCTTACAGTAACAAATTTTGATCAGTGTTATAACTTTTTGGAATTGCACAAAAGTATAAGAACAACTAACTTCTTGGTTTTCTTTTTCTCTTCTCCTCGGCCTCTCTCCTTCCTTCCCACCCTCTTTGCTACACTTTCTTCTTTCTTTCACCTCTTCCCCCCCCCCCCTTTCCTTTTTTTTTTTTTTTTTTTCTTTCCTCTTCCCCCCTCTTCCCTTCCCTTAAGCCCTGCTCAAGTATGCCTCTAATCTGCTCTTCCCTTAATGCCAGAGGGCTTAATACTCCGGACAAGAGGAGTAGGTTAATCAGTTACCTGATCCGCACCAAATCTAAAATAGCTTTCCTCCAAGAGACCCACTGGGCGGAGGGCTCCTCTATGCCCTTACACTGTAGACAATACCCGATAGTGGAGACAGCCTCATTCCCAGGAAAATCGAGGGGAGTTGCTATTTTGATACACAAGTCCATACTCTTCGAAAAGATAGAAACTTACAAAGATGCAAAAGGGAGATTCTTGATACTGAACTGCAGACTAGACAATATCCCATATACTCTAGCTAACTATTATGGCCCAAACTCAGGTCAAATACGAGCCTTTAGAAAGTTCCTAAGACTGTTGACATCTCACAAAACTCAGAATTTGCTACTAGCGGGAGATTTCAACATGCTTCTAGACCCGACATTAGATAGACGCTCTCCCAAACTCAAACCCTGCGATAAACAAACCATTAGGACCGCAAAGCAATTTAATAACCTCCTTGCCCAATATAACTTGTTTGACGTCTGGCGTTCCCACCACCCCTCCTCCAGGGACTACTCATATTACTCTAAAGTGCATAATTCCTATACAAGGATTGACTATATCTTTTGTGAGGCAAGACTACTAGATCTGGTCCAGTCGATACATATGCCTGAATGTACATGGTCTGACCACTCCTCGGTTCAGCTAACTCTGAAACACCCTAACAGTGCCCCATTTAGGTCTTCCTGGAAACTCCCGGAATTCCTTCTCTCAAGCCCAGACCAGGTTATACTCATTCAGAAGGAGATATCCAAATTTTTGAGCATAAATGATAACGGTGCAGTTGATGACTTCTGTCTGTGGAGCACCCTCAAGGCATACCTTAGAGGGGTGTTCATTAAACTGAAAACAGAACACAAGAAACGGTTGGGAAGTTCACTTGCCCAACTCCAGATTACCTTGAGGAGACTAAACTCTTTACATATGGTGTCATTAGACCCCCAAGTTCTCACCCAAATTGAAACCACTAAAGCACAAATCACAGCCCTAGAGTTAAAAAGGTACCAGGCTCAGGTTCAGCAGTTTAAACAGACTTTTTACGCCAAGGGAAATAAAGCTGACAGCTTACTGGCCAATAAGCTCAGACAAAGAACAGCGGAAGCTCGTATCCCATACATTAAAACGCCCCAGGGGACTGTCCGACTATCAGCAGACATAGGGAAAGCCTTCGCCTCCTATTATTCCTCACTATATAATTTAGCAGATTCTCCCACTCACCGGGCTCCACCCACGCAGCACATCCAGAACTTCCTAGACACCCTTTCCTTATCGACTTTATCGGTAGACCAGAAAGACTTGCTTGACGCCCCATTTAGTACTAAAGAAGTCCTATCTGCCATTAAATCTCTGAAACCACATAAAGCTCCGGGACCTGACGGATATGGCGCTCTGTTTTATAAAATGTTTCGTCTGCAACTCACTCCGCTTCTCACTAGAGTCTGCTCCCTGGCTAGACAGTCAGGTTCCCTGCCTTCTGAACTATTAGAGGCGATCATAGTACCTATCCCGAAACCGGGTAAAACTCCTAATGTGTGTGAACACTTCCGCCCCATTTCACTGATTAATGTGAACGTGAAGTTGTTAGTGAAACTCCTGGCTTCTAGACTGAACCTAGTCCTATCGACACTGTTAGATGGCGAGCAGGTGGGCTTCACTCCCGGCAGAGAAGGCCGGGATAATACCCGTCGGATCCTTAACATATATTTTGAAGCCAAGAGGCGTAATCTTCCCTGCACGACCTTAGCCTTAGATGCCGAGAAGGCTTTTGATAGGGTCAACTGGACATACCTATTTGAAGTCTTAAACAAGTTTGGTTTTTTCCCGGGTTTTTGCTCTTGTGTTAAGGCCTTATACGTGGCCCCTTCGGCCTCGGTTAGGGGCCTAGGGTTTCGCTCTCCGACCTTCCCCATTACCAATGGGACGCACCAGGGCTGCCCCCTCTCCCCGCTACTCTTCGCCCTGGTTATGGAGCCGCTGGCCGAGGCGATTAGAGGCAACCCTGACATTTGGGGTGTAGAGATAGAGGGCAACCTACAAAAACCGCCTTATTCGCGGATGATCTAACTATATTTTTGAGTGATCCTCTTCATTCTCTCCCTGATCTCTTTAAATTACTGGATTGGTTTGGGCAAATTAGTTATTATAAGCTCAACGTCTGTAAGACAGAGGCCTATGTCATTAACTTGTCAGGCACAGCGCTCACAGAACTTCAGCAAAAGTATGCATTCAACTGGTCCCGACAACGGATTAAGCATCTTGGGGTCTACCTCTCTTGGAGTATTCCTACCATAATTGAGTCTAACTTCTATCCCCTCCTCCAGCAATTTCAGTCTAGTGTCGATAAATGGAGTGTCCCATGTATTTCTTGGCTGGGGCGTATAGCAGCATTCAAGATGCTCTTGCTCCCCAAGCTCACATATTTATTCCGCTCACTCCCTATCCCTGTTCCTAAGTCTCTAATCAGCAAATTCCAGAAAATTTGCAACAAATATATTTGGAAAAATAAACATCCCAGGGTTGCTACCAGAATATTGCAACAACCACTCTTAAGTGGAGGTGCAGGCGCCCCCAACTTAGCCTACTACCACGAAGCCTCGAGATTATCTCATATTCTGTTGTGGAATACTGAAGATAGTAAAAATAAATGGCAAATTCTTTAACAAGCAATGCTTCCTAGCCCTCTCATGTTTCGGGACCTTATCTGGCTGCCCAAGCATATTAGGTCGCACTACAAAATCCAGAACATAATTATTACCCATGCCCTTCGCCTATGGGACAGATTGCGCTCGCTCCCTCAGATAGCCCCTCACCCTTCTCCCATTCATTCCCTGGCGGACCTGCTAGCGGCCCTTAGGGACTCTCATCCTCATCTGTGGCAGGAACATGGGATACACTACATGGCAGATCTGTACCTCAATAGCCAATTCCTCACAACTGTGCAGTTTACCAATATCTACAAACCATCTCAGCTTCTCTTATTCGAGTTTTGGAGGCTCAGGAGTCTTCTGAAATCTTGGGGATTCTTGAGCCAGCCCCCTCGAGAATCCACTATGTGGGAAAAAAGGTGGACCAACAACGTGAAGATACCCAGAGCACTATCGGTTTCCTATAGAGACTTGATGAACTCCCCCCACTTTCTACAGGTCGGCTTATGCATTGGCCTGGGAAAATGCTCTTCAGTTTCGCGCAGAGCAGACAACTGGGCCAGAGCAGTAGCTCTAACTAAACAGGCACTTCACTGCATTACCTTGCTTGAATTATACCTTAAAGTCTGCACACAATGGCATCTCACACCACTCAGGCTGTTCAAAATCTCTCAGATTAACACCCCACTATGCTGGAGGCAATCCGGATTGGTGGGTACGCCAGCTCATGTCTGGTGGGAATGCCTGAAATTGGCTACCTTCTGGCGTATTGTCTCACACAAATGCAGGAATCTAATCCCTCATTTAAGGATCTCCCCACAAACTGCCCTACTACACCTAAACATAGACACAACCTCAACTCCAAAGACCCTACTCTCTATTTATTTTCTTATCTCAGCCAAATTAGCTATTGCGAGACTATGGAGGCAGCAAACACCACCCACCTGGGGGAAGTAGTCAAAACTATGTCCTACCTAGAGATAATGGAAGGCCCGATCTTTACCCAACATAATAAAATCTTCTTACATTCAGAAATATGGGAAACATGGAAGCAGTTGGACTGACCCCCTTTCTGGGAAGTGAACAGGAACAATAGCTGTAAATACCAGGCATTCCCCCCCCTCCCTCTCTCCCTCCCCCACCTGTGTCCCCCCCCCCCCCCCCATTTTTTTTATCTCTTCTCCTCTCCTTCTTGCTATTCTAACCACCCTAAGGTTGTTCTCACTAGACATGTTTGACTATGATTGCACTCATTCCAAATTCTCTTGGCCAAATGGGTCCATGTGGCCCACCAATATTCTAATGTGTATAAAGTTCATTACAAAGAATCTAATAAGAGAGGTTCATTGTTTGTATGGAGCTTAGATGTTATTTGTTTGATCACCTGTTCTTATTGTTCCTTTCATTGTATGATCATATGTAATCTATTTGAAGCTCTGTAACTTACTTTACAAATAATTGTAATATGTAACTTTTCTGAACCTTAATAAAAACATTTTAAAAAAAATTAGTATATTATGTAAAAAAGAGATGAAAAAATGAAACAGTGCAAAAATATGCAAAAATAAACACAAATATATAATAGTGTCCAAAAAATAAATATATATCAGTGTCCAAAAAAATGTTGAAAGCTATAATTGTGGAATCCAAAGTGTTTCATAAAAAATGGGCCAGAGTAGATAACAGTGAAGGTGTTTAAACCATTAAACCTCAAGTGACCAATGTGAAGTTTTGCGATTGGTTTAGTGCCAGTTACTCTAATAGCATGTTATGCTAGAATTTTGAGTAACTAGCTGCAATATAAAAGGGGGGGTTCTAACTCCTTATATAGTATCTCAATGGTCTTCGGCTCCCCAGAGAAGTGTATTATTAGTATGCAACTCTCTTGAAGAGTTTATTAAAAAAATCCCTGTTTGGTCCTTCTGTAAAAGAAAATTACAATAGTGTAGATCATTTTTGAATAAAAGTATTGAATTAAAATAGGCTTACCAGTGGTTAATGTGTTTCGGCCTCTCAAAGGCCTTTATCAAGACTGGATTAACTCATAACTCCTGCTCTCAGATGACGGTACGGATCATGTCGGTATAGGCTGTAATGCAAGCTTTTTAGCCTCACCGCAAAACTTGTAATGGCAGCGCTATGGGAATCCCATGAAAAAGCGTATTTTTTTCGAGTGCGGGACTTACGTTGCGTTACAGGCTAAAAGGCTTGCGGTATAGTTATACCGACATGACTCGTAATGGCTGTGTTGCTGTTTTAATGCTGAAATGGCCATTTTTTTCAGTGTTAAAACACGAACGCACAACTCATAATCTACCTGATTATTAGTTCAATTTTTTCCTGTTGGCCACCCCTAATGTATAACTTTGTTCAAAGCATTGTTTCTAAACTAATTCCATATATTGCACCATATAATACAGGCTTCTGAGCATACCTAGGTGTGCTCTTCAACAAAAAGAATTAAGTACATTTCCCAATAGAAGTAAATTGGAATCCAACTCCTTCAGCAGCCAGACTACATTGCTATCTATTGTTCTTGGATATTCTGCTAACGTTTTTGTATAGGTCAAAAAAATAAGTTTTACTGTGGACCAAAGTTTAAAATCTGCCATTTTACAGATGTCTAAAATCTGGAAATGGTTTAGCTTAGAACTTTAAAATTCCTAATCAGAGTGTTGATCAGACTTCTGTTGTTATTGCATGACATAAACAAACCAAATGTGAAATGAAATATCCTATTTACAGTGATCAGTTATTAACACAAGACATATTTTATCAGCATGCTAGTTTAATAAAAAATACATTTAGATGTGTTGCTTACTGTGGATTTGCTAAAACATGATTTTTTTTTTAGTGCTTCTGATTTGCTTCTGTAAAAAACCCTCAATGACTAATACATTTTGATGCACACAAGGCAACATGTCCTAATTGAAGTATATGCAAAGATTGCTGAATGTTAATGTCAGTGATGGAAACAATTTCATTATTTTGTTAAAGTGAGGAAAGCAATTTCTTTTTTTTTTTTTTTTTTTTGCTTCTGGACTTAATAAATGTTAAATGCAAATTGCTTAAAGCAAGAGGAATGAAAATTGCATACTTGGTATCTAGAATGATTCTTTGCATTATTAATATTTGAATACTTATTAGACTATGCTATTCTAGCACTGTTATATATAGTAACACAGGTACTTCTCTGATTTGTGTTAGAATTTGCATTCATTGTGACAATATTTTCTTTATGTATCTTCAATTTAGTTATTTTTTTCGTTAAAGGGATACTATAACTTTTTTCTTTTCATGATTCAGATAGAGCATGCAATTTTAAGCAACATTCTAATTTACTCCTATTATTATTTTTCTATCTTTATT
This sequence comes from Bombina bombina, assembly GCF_027579735.1. NCBI lineage: Eukaryota > Metazoa > Chordata > Amphibia > Anura > Bombinatoridae > Bombina > Bombina bombina. Next base: position 187,361,622 of record NC_069503.1, on the reverse strand, counting down.
TGAAAAAGCAAGAATGTAAACTTAAGAATCTGCCCATGTTTGGTTAAGCACCTGGGTTGTTCTTGCTGATTGGGAGCTAACTGTACCCACCAATCAGCAAGCACTCACCAGGGTGCTGAACCAAAAATGGGCAGGCTCCTTAGCTTGGATTCCTGCTTTTTCAAATAAAGATGGCAGGAGAATGAAGAAAAATTGATAATAGGAGTAAATTAGAAAGTTGCTTAAAATTGCATTCTCTATCTGAATCATGAAAGAAAATTGTGTTTTAGTGTCCCTTTAAGGATGCTGTACATACAGTGCAGAGCGACTGTTGATGTGATCTCTCCAAGCTGTGAACAGAGACAGCTTTGTCTTCTATATGCTCCTATCAGGGGGTAAATGGACTTGCATCATTATGATAGAAAACTATGGCTTCATCATAGAGGACAGCTATCAATAGACAGCTATTAACTGCCAGTAGTCAGCTGCAAACCATCATACTTTAACCCCTCAGAAGTTAAGCATTTTTAGCAGAGTCTTAATGTCCCCAGACCTCAATACAGAGGATCAAAGAAATTATCCTCTGCAATAAAGAGAGTGTAGTGTAAAATGTTTAATTTGCTCCCAGTTATCAATTTTACTTGCAGGAGTGTGCTAAATTGTTAGCAGATAGCAATTTTGCCTTTATTTTGCTATTTTAAATAGTTGTTATTGCACATGGTATCCCCACTTCTACTGAAAAGTTTAATATGTATTGGCTATAGAAAAGCTATGTAAACATAGCCAGCAAAATAAATTAGACTTCCAGGAAATAGGAGATAAAAGTAATATTATGGTAATTTTCCACTGTTATCAAGTTTTGGGCTTTGTTATATAGACATAGATAAGATAAGGAATAATTTGTGTATAGAAAGTGATAAAATAAGTCTGAGTTCCCTGCAAGCCCACCCTATTTTAATGGATTGTGTTTTAAAGAGTTCAAAATGTAAATTTCATATACAAAAACAAACATAAATCAACAATTTATTATAATTTTATATTGCTGTGTCGTTGAAAACACATTTAGAACACACCTATTTCGTGCACTGTCCCTTTAAAGTAATCCCTTATCACATTCCAAAATGTAAAAGCCCTAACAACCACTATCCTGATTTCCTCTTTTCAACTAAACTCTAATAACACTCCCTACCCTATGTAATTGCTAATAGAAGAGGGCCAGATTACGAGTGGCGCGCTAACAGTTACGCTCAAACAAAAAGGGGTTTATGGCAGGTATTTGCATGCGTCGGGTTTACCGCTTGTATTACAAGTTGAAAGTTAACGTAAAAGTGTTAAACACATCGCAATTTATGCTAGAATAAATACTGTGTCCTTGGAGCTCTGCTAAAGGAAAGGTCTAAATATGTATATGTATGTGTATATATATATATATATATATATATATATATGTTTATATATGTTTATATATATATATATATCTGTACATATGTATTTACAGACATATATACAAATATAACAACATAAATGCATATGTACACACACTAGGGATGGGCGAACATTTAGAAAAATTCGAAATTTAAAATGAATTTTTTATAAATTTGTTCGTTTGAATCGAATGTCAAATGTTTATATAACATTTTAACATTCTATTTTCGAATTTTCGTTTTCAAATTTTTCAATAAAATTTGAAAATATTTGTTCAAATAATAAAATGCTTAGCTATGTATTCATTCAATTTCGAAATGTAATATTTGAATTTGAATGTGACATTCGAATTTCTTTTGTACAATTTGATTTTGAAATAGTATTTCTAGTCTACAACTGTGTTTAAATAAATGTAATATACTAATGCTACTTTCGAATTTGAATGTCCTATTCGAATTCGAAATAAGTATTTCTAGTCTAATACTGGTTTTTAAATGTAATTTTTTTTAATTTGAATGTGACATTCGAATCCGAATGCAACATTCAAATTCAAAATAGTATTTCTAGTCTACAACTGTGTTTAATAAATGTAATATTCGAATTTTGAATGCTTCATTCGAATTCAAATGTAACATTCAAATTAAAAATAGTATTTCTAGTCTAATACTATGTTTTATAAATGTAATATTTGAATTTGAAAGTGACATTCAAATTCGAATGTGACTTTCGGATTTGAAATAGTATTTCTAGTCTAATACAGTGTTTTATAAATGTTTATATTCTAATTTGAATGTCACATTCTAATTTAAATATTATTTCTAGTCTAATACTGTGTTTTATAAATGTAATATTTGAATTAGAATGTTGACATTCGAAAAACTGTAAATAACATTCGATAATAGAATTTTTAAGAATCAACTTTCTATTATGTAAATTTCTACAATAGCATTTGTTCTAACATTCAAATTAAAATAGAAACACATTCGCCCATCCCTAACACACACACACACACACACACACATATACAGGGAGTGCAGAATTATTAGGCAAGTTGTATTTTTGAGGATTAATTTTATTATTGAACAACAACCATGTTCTCAATGAACCCAAAATACTCATTAATATCAAAGGTGAATAGTTTTGGAAGTAGTTTTTAGTTTGTTTTTAGTTATAGCTATTTTAGGGGGATATCTGTGTGTGCAGGTGACTATTACTGTGCATAATTATTAGGCAAACTTAACAAAAAACAAATATATACCCATTTCAATTATTTATTTTTTACCAGTGAAACCAATATAACATCTCAACATTCACAAATATACATTTCTGACATTCAAAAACAAAACAAAAACAAATCAGTGACCAATATAGCCACCTTTCTTTGCAAGGACACTCAAAAGCCTGCCATCCATGGATTCTGTCAGTGTTTTGATCTGTTCACCATCAACATTGCGTGCAGCAGCAACCACAGCCTCCCAGACACTGTTCAGAGAGGTGTACTGTTTTCCCTCCTTGTAAATCTCACATTTGATGATGGACCACAGGTTCTCAATGGGGTTCAGATCAGGTGAACAAGGAGGCCCATGTCATTAGATTTTCTTCTTTTATACCCTTTCCTTGCCAGCCACGCTGTGGAGTACTTGGACGCGTGTGATGGAGCATTGTGCTGCATGAAAATCATGTTTTTTCTTGAAGGATGCAGACTTCTTCCTGTACCACTGCTTGAAAGAAGGTGTCTTCCAGAAACTGGCAGTAGGACTGGGAGTTGAGCTTGACTCCATCCTCAACCCGAAAAGGCCCCACAAGCTCATCTTTGATGATACCAGCCCAAACCAGTACTCCACCTCCACCTTGCTGGTGTCTGAGTCGGACTGGAGCTCTCTGCCCTTTACCAATCCAGCCACGGGCCCATCCATCTGGCCCATCAAGACTCACTCTCATTTCATCAGTCCATAAAACCTTAGAAAAATCAGTCTTGAGATATTTCTTGGCCCAGTCCTTGACGTTTCAGCTTGTGTGTCTTGTTCAGTGGTGGTCGTCTTTCAGCCTTTCTTACCTTGGCCATGTCTCTGAGTATTGCACACCTTGTGCTTTTGGGCACTCAGTGATGTTGCAGCTCTGAAATATGGGCCAAACTGGTGGCAAGTGGCATCTTGGCAGCTGCACGCTTGACTTTTCTCAGTTCATGGGCAGTTATTTTGCGCCTTGGTTTTTCCACACGCTTCTTGCGACCCTGTTGACTATTTGAATGAAACGCTTGATTGTTCGATGATCACACTTCAGAAGCTTTGCAATTTTAAGAGTGCTGCATCCCTCTGCAAGATATCTCACTATTTTTGACTTTTCTGAGCCTGTCAAGTCCTTCTTTTGACCCATTTTGCCAAAGGAAAGGAAGTTGCCTAATAATTATGCACACCTGATATAGGGTGTTGATGTCATTAGACCACACCCCTTCTCATTACAGAGATGCACATCACCTAATATGCTTAATTGGTAGTAGGCTTTCGAGCCTATACAGCTTGGAGTAAGACAACATGCATAAAGAGGATGATGTGGTCAAAATACTCATTTGCCTAATAATTCTGCACTCCCTGTATATATATATATATATATATATATGTGTGTGTGTGTGTGTGTGTGTGTGTGTGAATTGGGACCCTTTGCAGTTAAGTAAATGAAAACATGTAAAAGCATATTTATGCAATACTTATATATATAAAGGTTTTAACTATGTATTTATGTTGAAATATATTCACCCAAACATATTTTCAAACAGAGTAAAACATACATTTCCAAATGACAGAATCATCTAACGTAATATAATTTAACATCTTATGTAAGTTCCAGCATACATTTTCACAAATTTTGAGATAATATTCTGTCAGTAGCTTTAACTGATTTGCTTTTTTCGTTAGTAAAGTAGAAAACTCCTTTATTTTAATTGTAGAAAAGAGAAAAGGGAAGGCAGAAAGAAGTAGATATGTGAGAGGAGAGAGAGAACGAAAGTATGAACATAGAGGCGTAACTAGAACCACAGGGCCCAGGTGCAAGAATCTAAGAAGGGTAGCCACCCCAAAAAATGTGAATTTGATACATATATATTTTTTTCTTTTTACATTTAACACAGAAAAAAAATGTTAATCAGATTACATGTCTGCAAAAGGAGGAACCCTGTGCCCACAGGTCTGTGAGATGGTCTGACCCCCTATTACTGTATATAGTGACACTGTTTAACCCACCAGTACTGTATATAGTGAGTAGTGACACCGTTTGTAATCTGCCGGTGAGATGGCCTGGACCCTGCCCGCCCCAGTGACCACAGTAGTCTGTGACATGGTCCAGCCCCCCATACTGTATATAGTGGTACTGTATAGTGACACTCCCCCCCTGCCCCCCCATGCTGTAGTAACAAGGTCTGTAATTAGCTAGTTCCACAAACATACACACACACATACATGCATAAATACACACATAGTCACATACATACATGCACACACAAACACATAAACACCAATGGGTAAAACAGAAATACAAACCCCTGTAATCAGAGACAGAGACACTCGTGAAGCATCACGTCACCCTCACAGGATATCAGTGCAGGCAGTGGCAGATCAACGTTTTTGTTGAAAAAAAAAATGTATATATTTTTTTAAAGCTGAGGCCCGACCCTTTGGGCCCAGTCGCAGTTGTACCCTCTGCCTCCCCCTGTAGTTCAGGCCCTGTATGCACAAAAAAAAATGTTTGTATTGATCACTTGTGGTATCATTTCCTATTTGCGCATAATCAGTGTTAGACCTAGGTCCTAACACTGCTCCTTGTTTAACATTCTTTTCGTTGTCTTCCCATATTATCCACTCCTCCAGATGTTCAGATATTCAGTTCTATTTTCTAATAGAGTGGAGGCAATATTTGGCCATTTGGTGGTAGTATTTAAGCTTTTGCAACACAATATCGTAATGAGGTATTGAGGTTTCCAGTATTTAGCAATAACTGCTCTGTACAGATTATACCTACTAGTCTTATTGATTTCTTAGGAAGATCAGGGATAGGGAAGTGCAGGAGAGCTTTTTCTAAATTAAAGGGACATAATACTCATAGGCTAAATCACTTGAAACTGATACAGTATAACTGTAAAAAAGCCAACATTCATTCATTAGACTCTAAACACCGACTGTGATGGATCCCATGGAGTATTAAATGACAGTGTTAATATTGTATTTCAAAGCTGTATGAGTCACCAAGCTTGATGATAATTTTGTACTCTTCTGGTGGAGCACTAAATGGTATATAAGTATATTCAATTTTTATAACGTATTGATATTAAACAACCGGCATCCACTAGTGTGATATAGTATAACAGGTGTGTATGTTTCCTTTCCACTGGCGTTATATATGCTCTGAATATATATCTTTATATTCTCTTCAAACAGATATAAAGTACCACAATACACAGTACCCACACGATATCCAAAAATGACTTAGTAATCTCAGTAAATACTTGTATAGATTCCGGTCCTACTCACCCGCAGGAAGGGCAAATTTCAGTGTTAGTGGTTGGAGCTCTGATCCGAGTTGATTCTTCTTGGTTGTCCTTACACGCTGTACACACCTGCAGGTTAGCTCAGTGATTGACTGCTATGCAGACTATGGTAGCTTTGAAAAATACACTGATCGTAGGATGCATACACCCCTCCTCAGCGTTTTCCCTTGCGCTGACATGAAGCATAAGAAATTCCAAAGAAGTTAGTGGAGGTGAATGCAGGCAGCACAACCTTAGTTAAAAATTAGTAGACTTTATTGAATCATTTAAAACTGATATAAGCACCTAGATACAATGTTACCCAAACACACAGGGGGAAAGACTGCCTTCCGACGCGTTTTCCTGCTCAAACTGAGCACTTCATCAGGGATGGCAGGTGTCTCCCTTTCAGATTATTTATTGGAGTCGAAAGATTTTAACCCTTAGTGTACTACACTTTTAAAAGAAACATATTCAGTTCAGTTAATCAACAAATGTTACTACCGAACTGGGGGTTACTAGATCCTAAACTCCAATAAATCTCAACCTTTTCATAATATGAATAATACATAGGTTTATACAATATTTACATTAAAACAAATTTTACATATTAATTTGTTTGCAGTTTATAGGATTGGATAGAATTACAATGCTGGTGGTACATTTCAGACTTAACATTATGCTTTTTTTATTTTGGCAGGATGCTTTTATATGTCTTATTGTATCTTAATATGTCTTTTTAAGTTTGCATATATAGAATGTAAAATCTAATAGTTTGCAAAAATATGCATGTGCACTTAATTTGTTTGTATAATACAGATTATGGACTGTATGTACTACCCTTAAAGGTTAATTTAAGTATTAGTTTCTCTAATGAACTAACTTTGGAGTCATTAGCAGTGTATTATACAGCTTTTTCAATCATTTTAATTTTTTCAGTTTTTTCAATTTTTTCACTTGAATATGATTTTTTGCTCATAATTATATACATGTAGCCCTTATCTGTTGCACTAGGTACTTATTCTACATGCTAAAGTGATGACTTTAATCTATTTGTTTGTTTATTTTCCAAACGGGGTTGTACCCGATTAATGTCTTACTGGGAGCTAGCTCTGTGTTCCGAAATTTTTACTATTTTTTGCTTTTTGTAATGTATGTATAATTCTTATCTGTTATACTAAGAGCTTTTTTCACATGCTATAGTAGTAACTTTTAATTGCAGAGTAAGACCCTGCAAATGTTGTCACTACGTAAAAATGGGGGATAAATTTACATCACATACAACTGCACAAGAATTTTCAATTGAATCTCACTTTAATTGCAGTCAGACTATGCGTATATTTGGTTTCTTGCCTAAAATGTGGCAAACAGTATACAGGTCGTACTATAAGGCCCATAAAGGAACGAATACGTGAACACCTTTTGTCTATTGAGGCAAAGGAACCCAAAACTCCTGTAGCTAGACATTTTGCAACACATAGGCATGGAACCAATTATAACAAAAACATGCAGGAAGAGATACTTAGAATGTTTCAATTCCAAGTTATAGATAGGGTGCCAAATAGAATCTCTGGAGGTAACAGGCTAGCAAAACTTAATAAAAAAGAGGCCTTTTGGATATACAAGCTAAAAATATGGGATTTACAGTTATATACTGGCAACTAATACATCATAATGAGAATTAGTAGTTACCCTGTGCCGTATACTAATATGGAATATATATGTTCATAACAGTATTATAGTCTATATAAACTAACGAAATTATACAGAGTTCATTGATTTGGAGCTTAGAGCTAGCTCACAGTAAGATAAATGCCGGGTACTAACCCATTAACCAATTAAGGAGATTAAAGTTACTACTATAGCATGTGAAAAAAGCTCTTAGTATAACAGATAAAAATTATACATACATTACAAAAAGCAAAAAATAGTAAAAATTTCGGAACACAGAGCTAGCTCCCAGTAAGACATTAATCGGGTACAACCCCGTTTGGAAAATAAACAAACAAATAGATTAAAGTCATCACTTTAGCATGTAGAATAAGTACCTAGTGCAACAGATAAGGGCTACATGTATATAATTATGAGCAAAAAATCATATCAAGTGAAAAAATTGAAAAAACTGAAAAAATTAAAATGATTGAAAAAGCTGTATAATACACTGCTAATGACTCCAAAGTTAGTTCATAGAGAAACTAATACTTAAATTACCTTTAAGGGTAGTACATACAGTCCATAATCTGTATTATACAAACAAATTAAGTGCACATGCATATTTTTGCAAACTATAGATTTTACATTCTATATATGCAAACTTAAAAAGACATATTAAGATACAATAAGACATATAAAAGCATCCTGCCAAAATAAAAAAGCATAATGTTAAGTCTGAAATGTACCACCAGAATTGTAATTCTATCCAATCCTTTAAACTGCAAACAAATTAATATGTAAAATTTGTTTTAATGTAAATATTGTATAAACCTATGTATTATTCATATTATGAAAAGGTGAGATTTATTGGAGTTTAGGATCTATAACCCCAGTTCGGTAGTAACATTTGTTGATTAACTGAACTGAATATGTTTCTTTTAAAAGTGTAGTACACTAAGGGTTAAAATCTTTCGACTCCAATAAATAATCTGAAAGGGAGACACCTGCCATCCCTGATGAAGTGCTCAGTTTGAGCAGGAAACGCGTCGGAAGGCAGTCTTTCCCCCTGTGTGTTTGGGTAACATTGTATCTGTGCTTATATCAGTTTTAAAATGATTCAATAAAGTCTACTAATTTTTAACTAAGTTGTGCTGCCTGCATTCACCTCCACTAACTTCTTTTGGAATTTCTATAACTGTAAAAAACTGACAGAAAAATATCACCTGAGCATCTCTATGTAAAAAAGAAAGATATTTTACCTCACAATTTCCTCAGCTCACTAGAGTAAGTCCTGTGTAAAAAGTTATACTTCAGCTGCTGTCCAGCTGCAGGTAAAAAAAATGAAGAAAGGAACTGCAGCCAATTAGCATCAGCAGTGCTGAGGTCAAGAACTCTTGTACTGTGATCTCATGAGATTTCACTTAACTCTCATGAGATTTTATAGTAAACTTCCTTAAACTGAAAAGGGAAATAATATGAGTGTGCACGAAGCTCACTCCCTTGCCTGTCCCGAGACATACATACTGATTTGCTGCTTAAAATCCTTTGCAATGGGGTTTAAATACTTAGGACAATTTGAGGTAAAATATATTTCTTTTTTACATAGAGATGTTTGGGTGATATTTTCTAGTCAGCTTTTTACAGCTATGCTGCATCACTTTTAAGTGTTTCAACATTTGCGTACCTTGGCCCTTTAAGTATTATTTGTTTCTCATAAATTTCACTAAGTAGTGTAGAGGTGGTTGCCCTGATGTTTTTAACTTTTGGACATTCCCACCACATGTGTAGATATGCACCTTCTTCTGGGCAACCACAATAGCAAAGGGGTTTTGATATATTATCTGAGTCTGTATGATTATGTTTAAATCTACTGAGATAATTATACCAACTGTAAACTACCTTCATATAGTTTTTTTTCAGATTTGCACTCATGGAGCAGGATAATCCTTTTCTGATTATGTCTGCCCATTCTTTGTTATCTTTGATAAGTTGACCTTCTTCTTCCCATTTCTGAATACATTTTAATTTGTTAGACTGGTTCTGTACTCAGCATATTGTAAATACCTGTTATTGTTCCTTTGTTTCTTTGGGAGAAAATGCATAATTTTTCAAAGAATGTATAATTGGTTGGGCCCCTGGCCCTCCTCACTTCCCCAACTCTGGATGTTAATTGCAAATAGTGGAACCAGGAATTTGGTAACGTAGGTGCTAAATCATTATACTGTTCATAACTGAGAATAATAGTTCACTGGTATACATCTTCTGTTTTATATAGGCTCATATTAGCCCAAATATTGCTAACTGTGTGTTTGATTCTGTTTGAAAGGGTGACTAAGGGTGTGATTACCGAATTTCCAGAGATTAAGTTAAATTTCTTTTGTAGGCTATCCCATATTTTAATGCTATGTGGGATTGTTACGTAAGTTGACCATTTTTCTGGTCTATTGTTCTTAGGGATCCAAAACATCTGATATATAGGATCAATTTTTATCATTGCACTTTCCAATTGTATCCAAGCGAGTTCATTATTATTATGGTGTAGTAAAGCAGTTTGTGCTATTATAGCAGCATTAAAGTAAGCTTGAGGGTCAGAGACTCCCAGTCCTCCAGAATCTCTGCTTTTTAATAGGGTTTTTCTATTAATTCTAGCTTTTATATATGACCATCTAAACTTCAGCATATTTTTCTGTAGTTCTTTAATATCTTTACTTGGTACTGTGATAGGAAGTGACCTAAACAGGTAGAGCAATTTCAGAAGTATTACCATTTTACTAACAACCATCTTACAATAGAATGAGATCTTATATTTGGCCCATATGTTCATTTATTTAAAGGGGAGAAGTTAAGTTTTTATAAGTCCGCTAGTTTATAAGGAATTAATACCCCTAAATATTTAATTGCTTGAGGTGCCCATTTAAAATTGAAATTGATCTCTAATAATTTTTTTGTCTGGTTGGGTATATGAACCTTAATCTCTTCACATTTATCATTATTTATTTTATACCCAACAAGTGTTCCAAATTTGGAAATTGAGTCATAAAGTATTGGTAGGGATAATGTTGGTTTGCTAACTGTTAAGATAATATTGTCTGCAAATAGGGAGAGTTTATGATTCCTAATGCTTGCGGCCAGAGGCTCAATACATAATGGGAACAATAAAGGGGAGAGCAGGCACCCCTGACAGTTTCCATTGTGTATATGTATTCTTTTTTATTGATATCCCTCTATTCTAAGGTACGCTGAATGGTTAGTATAAATGGATTGTATTGCTTTTGTATATGCACCAGTTAGTCCAAAATGGGTAAGTGTCTCAAACATATAGTCCCAGAAGACTCTATCAAATGCCTTCTCTGCATCAAGAGACAGAAACAGAGAAGGCATCTTTTCCTTTGTTACATAATCTAGTAAATCATACGAATATTGTCTGGGGCTTCTCGGCTTTTGATAAATCCCACTTAAATTTGCTATATAAGGGTTTAATCTGGTTGAATATCCCCCCCTCCATTATGTAGTTGAATGAGATCCCCAATTGTGGAAAATTTCTTATAAAAGCCATGTGAGAATCTATCAGAGCCAGGTGCTTTATTACTTTTAAGCTGCTTTATTGCTATGGCTATTTCTTGAGGCGTTATTGGGGCGTTTAAGCAATCTAGTGATGCCTTATCTATTTTAGGTAGGTTACTATCATTTAGGAAAGTTTTAATTTTACTAACTCTGTCTTCTTTCTGATTATGTTTTAAGTGATAAAGAATTTGGTAGAACTCAGAAAAAGTATTTGCTATGTGTGAGGGATTATTAACAACCTTTCCAGAAGGCATTTGAATTTAAGGAATAGAAGTGGACCTAGTGATGTTTCTAATTTTCCTAGCTAACATACGGTCGGGCTTAGCGTAAATAAAGTATTGTGTGTCTAGAGATTTCTTAAAGGGACAGTCTAGTCCAAAATAAACTTCCATGATTCAAATACAGAATATAATTTTAAACAATTTTCCAATTTACTTTTATTACCAATTTTGCTTTGTTGTCTTGGTATACTTAGTTGAAAGCTAAACCTAGGAGGTAAATATGCTAATTTCTAGGCCCTTGAAGGCCGTCTCTTCTCTCAGGGCATTTTGACAATTTTCACTACTAGAGGGTGTTAGTTCATGTGTGTCATATAAATAACACTGTGCTCATGCACGTGGAGTTCCAGGGAGCCAGCTCGGATAGGCTAAAATGGATGTCTGTCAAAAGAATTGAAGTAAGGGGGCAGTTTGCAGAGGCTTAAAGACAAGGTAATCACAGAGGTAAAAAGTGTATTTATATAACTGTGTTGGTTATGCAAAACAAGGCAATGGGTAATAAAGGCATTATCTATCTTTTTTTTTTTACATATAATATTTTTATTGAGATTTTTGGCAAATACAATATATAACTGTTGTCCATTTACAACAAGAGAAAATATAAATAATATATAAGTGTGAATATGGAAAAAAAATGGTTATACAATATGTTTGTAGGCTTATGACAATGATATGAAACACAAGTATTTTCTTAATACATGTATGTCTATAGCTTCTTTAAAGGGAATAGTAAATAAATTGTTACAGCAGTGCCTAACAAGCATGCCCTTTTATATGATAATCTATGATTGTGGGTTAAAATGTAGTAAAGCGGGGCGGAGCCAACAGCCGAGGTGATCAGACATGTGTCTTCTGAGCTCCTAGGCCATACCTAGCTAAAGTAACTAAATATTGAAATAAAATGAGCTAAATTCATACCAAATTATTTATCAGACGATCTATAAGGGAAAGACACTCTACCTAACTCAATTTGGGATGCTAACCCCGTGTTTAGCTCCCTCGCTATAGAGAGCTGCTTTACCGCATGAGACTGGATACTTGGGCCTACCACTGCTGATACCGGTCAATTGGTCTGAGCCTGAAACTGATCTCAACATGGAAGAGTCCCTTGAACTACTCTACACCTTATTACAAGGTCTGGACCAGCAGATAACAAGCTGCTACACTGATCTCGCAGACACGCTGGTCACAGCAATGAGGAGTATACCCAGAAGCCTGCCCGGAGACACGCTTCAAGAGCCCCCCTTGGCAGCCCCTTTGACTACACGACGCCAATTACCACTGCAATATAACGGCGCTGAAGATCTAGCTTGCCACTCACGGGGCCGATTCAGTATGGGGTCAGCTGATTGTTCAACACTCGCGGTTAATACCGCAGAAGCACCGGAACGGATATCTCAGAAGGAGGTGCTGGGGCAGCCATTAGACATGTCGGCTTATGTTAACAGGAAGGTGCCTGGCTACCGCGATGGAGATCTACTGCCTACTATTCTGCTGACTCAGGATTACATCTGGGAGCCTGATGCTTCCTCCTTGTTGGGGCCTCCCGACACAGATAAGGTGAAAGATTTTAACCGCGCTCCAGTGGATGGTGAGACCTCACATTCAAAACTCACAAACACTACTATCCATAGTCATGGTGTCAGATACATGATTCATTTATGCCTGAGAGGGGATTACTCTTTGCCACTGATTTTTGCCCTAATCTGTTTAGACGACACAACGGGTATTCTCCCGCTGAACAGACAGGGGATCGGATGAACTTTCCCTAACATGGACACTTCTAGCCCTTTGCGGCACCACACAGAAGATTGCTTGCTCTATGTCCCTATACCTAACTTTGAAGATGTGTTAGGATTGCCTTACATGGCTGCATCAACTGGGTCAAATTATTCTATTCCAGCGTAAATATGTAGTATGTATTGACCTTTTCTATAGCTCTCAATGTACTGTGTATGGGGTATAGTGCAGCTGTGTCCAGGTTCAATACACTACTACTGTGTAAATACAATCCTTAACATGAGATCTTCTACACTTGTTTTAACTAAAGGTACATTCTCCTCATGCAGCTATGTTACCCCGGATCAAGGCTGTGCTCCTATACTAGATAGTGGACTACAGGAACGCTTACAGCTACTTTAGCAAATGATATTAGTTTCTTTATTTGATTTTATATGTCCAGTTTCTAGTTTAACAAAAAAAAAATCTCATTACTGTTGCATTGCTGTTGTCTGTTCTCTTACCTACTATTGTTTGAAATCTTTATATGGCTTTACAAGATATTTTAGTTAGCTCTCAGCTCCACTGATTCTTGTTAATGATGATATGATTAACATGTTGGATGCAGTGATTTATTATGTGCATATGGTCTCAATTCCACTTTGCTCTCATGCTATCCCTTACTTACAGTGTCTGAAATACCTATATTAACTAACCTATAAACTCAGCTCAAACATTTTTATATATTGAGAATGAATGTTACTGATCCTTACACTATGGGGTTGTGGTTTCTTGGTTGCAGTTATTATTGTCCTCTATCAGATATATGAGCGCAATAGGTTCACCTAACAGCTTAAGCTCTAAATGGCATTATGACCACTTTACCTACTAGCAGCACTCAATAGTCAGCTGTCTTTTGTCCTACCTATTTGATTTTACTAATTTTCTAACATTAACTTAGCTTGTGTGAAACTTTAATTTCTTATCTTCTATGTTATTGAGCTTTTACTCTAAATATTGGCACCCTATTGTTTAGCTCCATTTGAACATAACCTTTACCTCTCCACTGCAATACTCCCAGAACCATAATATAATGTATGTGATACACTGAATGTTGTGGAGGTGATTCTGATAGCAGCTAAGTAATCCACGTGTTTGATTGCCCTTTACTACTTATAGCCAACTAATAAAGTGGGATGTAACATAGCTGACTGTATTGCATACTCCAACATGTCCCCTATCTACAACAGTGTACTACTTATGCATCTAGGCCTACTAACATCTCTATTTGAGATCAGCTATGCCCTGGAATATGAATAGGGGACTGAGGAATTGATACAATTTCATGCCTAAACTCCCATATGACTAATGGTAAATCTTTCTTACCATATTTACAATTAGAGGAGATAGCATAGATATATTTTACACAAAATCTATCATTTCTGCAGTCTCTATATGGACTTAGCCTCTAGAATTGATCTTGTAGTCCCTATAAAATACTATATATTATGAGACATGAATCCCCAGCAGCCCATACACCTTAAAATATTGTCGCAGTGACTCCTATTAATAAATCTTGGCAGCTATATTATGTTATCATTATGTTAGCACCTACATGCCAAGATATATTGCTGTAGAAATCAAGTTGCTATTAATGTGCTAGGGCACCACATACAGCCACTATACACATATATCCTTTGCCCTGTTGTAACGGATATATATACGACTGAGTTAGCGACATTTAGTTTACTGATGCTAATGCTGATGTTAGTGGGTTTTGGAGCTCCACATGTTGACATTATCTCTATACATGTTGCCTAACTCTGTAGTCTGAGCCTATAGTTATGCCTATGTAATCTTCTTACCTAGTTTATAAGATACACACAAGTAAGTCTTGTAGGGGAATATATCTAGGGTTTACCTTCTAGAAACTTATGGCTTAACTCTCTTATACATGTATTTGCTATTTTCAGTTTCACACTTTAACACTCCATAGTTTAATGGGGATCACAGTAATATTGATAGTACAATGACATTTAGGCATCGACCAACACTCAGGAACTATGATATTACCCTATCACTGCCAGGCTCAGGGGCTCTCTAAGTTACGTATGTCAGACATGGTCTTAGCCTTTATTGATATGTTTTAACTGATGCTTTCTCTCCCATGTATGGTTTCAGTTTATTCCTCATGTCACTCAAGTTTCCTAAAATACTTTCATATATCTATGGCTCCGCCCTCCACCTTTTCCCCCCTATATATAGCGGTGCTTACCCGCTGAATTTCCCCCTCCCCCTTTCTCTATACACGCATTCCCGCGCTTTTTGAAGCTCCTAAAGAGCTGGACATCTGGCCATCAGATATCTCTTTTTGTCTATACTTTTGGCCCATGGGGCCTTATACTATATTTCCAACTGGTCAATCATTTATGATGTATTATTGAAAAACTGAGGTTTCATTAGCCTTTCACCAATGTATTATATAGCTACCGAAATGTTTTGGTCAATCTTGTATGTATTTCGTGCTTTTGACAAAAATGGTGTACTAAGTTTTATGTTTATTATGCAAAAACCTCAATAAAAAATTATTAAAAAAAAAAAAATGTAGTAAAGCATTTTCAATTATAAGATTTCTAAATACGTATCTATTAGTCATCTCAGGTCTCCACCATTAAATAAGTAAATGGACTTAAAGGACACTCAATCAATATTAAACTTTCATGATTTAGATAGAGCATGCCATTTTAAACAACTTTCCAATTTACTTCCATTATCTAAATGTGCAGTCTTTTTATATTTAAACTTTTTAAGTCGCCAGCTCCTACTGAGAATGTGCAAGAATAAGTGTGTATGCATTTGTGAATGGCTGATGGCTGTCACATGGTACGTGTATGCATTTGTGAATGGCTGATGGCTGTCACATGGTACAGGGGGAGTGGAAAAAGACATAACTTTTAAAATTGTCAGAAAAAAATCCACTACTCATTTGAAGTTTAGACTAAGTGCTATTGCATTGTCTTGTTATCTTGCATTTGTTGATTATGCAAATCTACTGTGTTGACTGGTCCTTTAATTTAATATAATGAAATCTCTTTTTGATAGGGTCAAAATTTAATATGTAATAGTATATGAGGAGTTGGGGGGAGGGAGTCAGGGGGGGGGGCAGGCAAGAGCTACTCTAATATTAGAGGAGGCGAGGGGGGGAGGGGGGCGGTGTCCGGGGGGGAGTTTGATGATATGGCAATATTAGCATTATTTGGCTCATTAGCAGGCAAGTCTCTTTTGGGCTCATTACAAGGACATACACGTGTCATTGGAGCAAATAGGTAATGCCTATCAACGCCAGTCTAAAAATTGCTTCACATTTGCAAAATCTGTCTAGGAGGTTATTACCACTTACATTGTTATTTAGTGATTATGTGACAACTGTAGATAACAATGTTCATTTATGTGCTGGGTCACACAATAGGACAGACAGAAATCAGTGTAACTTATGAACAATACAGGTCCTAAACAACCTGACTATATGTTCACAATGCTGCTATACATGTTATAAGCTAAAAAACATGAACGTAAATATAAAATATTGCCCCCAGAGCCACTTAAATATAATAAAATGAGGTGTTTTCCATATAGGTTCTCATGTACATTCCATATATTTGCATTGAAAACAACTTATGGTTGAACCCATAAATATTAACATTTAATTATAGCTCAGTATTCATCAGGGAAAACACAGCTTTAGATAATGTAGTACAAATATGACATTTATGATAGTGGCTATAACACTGTCTAGGTGATAGTTAGGACAACTGGACATAATAACAGAATAATGTTGTGTAGAGTTAGGAAGCTGTAAATCTTGGTGGATAAGAATATTAAAATGCACCAATGATAGGACAGTATATAGTGCTGACCATTACTCACACCTGGTATGTCCTGAGCAGGGGGTTGTCGGGCCAAGACCCACAGGAGGTGGGGGGAGCAGAATGAATTCCCATAAGATGTTAGCTAAATCCTGTGGGACCCTATTACTAGTGGGGATGCTGGGCAATGTGGAAAGGCTGTGCACTGCAGGTAACTATTGTTTTAGGTGGGTACCGAATAACGTGTGTTATAGTTCGATGGTATGCAAAAGAATATACTTGTTAAGTGAAATGGGTCTCTCTGTTGTCTTTTCCTCAGCTTGTGAAAAAGGGATTATCTATGTAACATAAGATAATGGCATTTGGTAGGATTAGGAGCTTATCAAAAGACACAGTAGGGGGTTCTAGGACCTAAAAATATACTGGGAGTTTACCCATGAAAATGACTGGAGCAATAACCAATGCCCCAAATAGATAAAAGCATAAATACAAAAAGGGATTTTCTCAGGAAAACCGTCATTGTCCAGACTTTTCATATTTAATGCTGATTTTCTGTATCCAATGCCCCATCATGCTGCCTTGTGTGAGGACACTCTGGATTAGCAGAGAAATGCTATGTAGAATTATATATTTTTACAAAAAGTCAGTGAAATACACAAAGGGCCAGATGGAGAGCTCCGTAAATCTTAAAGGGAACAGTGAGATTATACAAGCAAGGATCTGTAATTTTAGGTAGCAGAGTCATCCTTAGGGTAACATAGCAATAAAACGTGAAGGTGAGTCTCCACGAGGAGCGAGCTACATTATCCAATGCCAACAGTCTCTTGCAAGCACACTGTGACGAGGTTTGACCGCCGCTGGCTGGGTCTAGCCATGTGAGCTGTGTGCTGTTTAGGGTGGATTTCGCAATGCAGACCATCAAACAGCTTTCTGTCAACGAGTAGTGACTTACTATTTAGAGGTGAGACAACCATTGACCTAGAACGTGGGAAGCATCATAGAGGTTATTGCGATGTGGTCAAGTTTTGGTTCTGGCGGCAGTTTGGTCTTGGGTCCATCAAACTTTGTACGGTAGGTGCAGAGCAGCCCACTCCCATGTGTGGGTTCTCCATATGGAGAAGTTAGAGTCTTGGTTTCCCGCTCTAGTAGGACCGGCCAAATCCTTCTAGTAGATCCACCACGTGGTAGGAAGGATCGGCCACCGGCATTGGGGAAAAGAGAATATGCCACCTTTGGTATCATATTGATCACTTTGAACAATTAGAGGCTTATTGGCTCCTTTCGTCAGTTTGACCTCGGGCTCAGTATGGGTCTGACGCCTTCATTCTGCTTGGTAGTATTTCTCAGTGTATAAAATAGGTCTTCAAATCTGTTGTGGATCTTAAGTTCCAGCTCTTTCAGGCAGGCATGAATATATGATAGATCTTCCTCCGTATTGTCAGCCATTTCCAAATACTGCAGTTTGGCTTAGCTTGTTTAACTCGGGGAACCCAAGGGGGGAAATGTAGATAGTAGAGTAGGCCGCCACCTAAAACCCCAAAGTGGTTCCAATTTAAAGCTTCTGCTTAGGCGAGTTGAAAAGATGATCAATGTTATCTGATCAGTAAAGCTTCTAGTGTGAAACTCCAGATCCTAATGTTACAGATATTTGGAAGATTAGTGGATAACTGGTAGATTATCAATCTGAGATCTGGAGCTCTTAGTTTCTGCGACCAGCCATGGACGTTGCTCGGACACCGGATTATCTATCTTTTTAAACAATAATAATTCTGGTGTAGACGGTCCCTTTAAGGATGCTAGAACTTCCTCATCAAGTTGTTTATCTAGTTCACCTTTTTTATTTTTATTTCGTTAGCTATGTTTGTACATCTTTTCTCGGCATGCGATTGATGAAGTTTCTTGCGATTTCCTAATTTTTTTTTTGCTTGATTGTGTTCTGTTTTATTTTAGTAAGGTACACTTTTTATTGGATTAAAAATCCCCTATGGAATGCTTTAAATGCTCCCCATACAAATAAGAGTTTGTTTGTTAAGTCTTTGTTGTCAGACCAAAAATGTCTGATCTGCTGTGTTAATTTCTGACATATTTCGTCCTTAGCAGAGAAGGGTCTAATGTCCAAGATATGTCCCTAGATGGGTCAAAATTCTGTCCATTAGTAGGAAACTTTCTTCTACATCTGGGAGAAGATTATGTAGAATTTGATGGAGGACTTCATTTATCTTATCGTAGGATTCAGGTAGATTTCTGAGCCTGACATTGGATCTCTTTTCTAGATTTTCAAGCTGGGTCTCTAATTGTTGTATCATGTTATGTTGCTCTTGGAGTTATTGTTGTATGTTAGGAATTAATCCAACTATCTCATCTACTTTGTCTTCCAGAGCAGATGTCCTCTGGCCAATTTCCAAAATGTCACATTTCCAAAATGTTCTTTAATGGCTGATTTCAGTTCTATTTGAAAAACTTCCTGAATTTGTTAGATAAGAGTGCTCTGTGCAGGCTGTGCCTGCTCTTTTGAGTAGTTGTCCATCGTAGTATCTGTTTCCTCGATTTCCAAGGTGGGAGTTTTGTCTTGTGTTAGTGACTGTTTCTTTGCTTGCGCTTTAGAGAAGCAGTCTTTGACTGATTGATTTTTGCCTTTCATTTTCTGGGGAATATTTCCAAATAGAAAAGACCCAGTTGAAAGTGAAGGAGCCTGTATAGTGGGAGGCTATATGGGAACTCTTTCAGTATGTCTTCAAATAGGAGACTAGATAGCTTAGCTGAACATCTGTGTATGATTATCTATGTTACACTATGGAAACAGTAGTGTGAGACCTATGAAGACACAGGCATTCCCAATGTTATAGAATCTACACTTCAGTCATGGGTCTAATTGTTAATCGTTGCTAAAGATAGTGAATATATAACCTGCATTGTCCTGCTTGTACCTAAGGCTCTGTGTTTTGACACTGTGGGGCTGAGACAGGAAACATGTCACAACCTAATTTAAAAAGTTGTGAAGGTATATATCATGATCTGTTTTCTAATTATGACATATCACTACAAAGTCCAAAATTAGGATATCAAGGAGCCCATCTTGTTTTAATGTGTTAGCAGTATCATATGTTATGAACTCCTTAGGAAAGTATCCAAGATCGTTATAACTTTACAGTGTTTTATGTCCCAAAATGGCGGGCCCCGTCCAACACTCTCCTCACCCCTGCTCTGCCTCCAGAAGTTTTCCCCGAATAGAGGTAAAGTTTATACTTGCAGGTATGAAGTTAATATCGCTAACAGGCAGGTGTTCAAAGTTGGCTAACTTTTCCCTATCTGCCAATTTACTCTCCTGTATCCGTCGTCCGGCATGGTGCTGGAAGTTGGTCCCCTTCACTGTGTCTTACTGTGTAAGGTAGAGGAAAGATGTGGGACACCACCGTAGCAGAGCCCCGACCCTCCGGTGATTATTTCTCCCCTGCAGGTGTCTTTAATATGTATATATAGCCTTACAGCAAAGTAAGGGGGCGCTAGTGATAATATAGATAGTGGTATTAATCTATATACTCTTTAAAAAATGCAAATTGGTAATTGTGTATACAATACAGATAAAAAAATAAAACAAAATAAAAGAAAAATGAAATAAAATCCTCTCAAATGAGGGAAGTCCAAATATAATTACAAAATCAAGGCAAAAATGAGTCCTTTTCAAAACCAAGTGGAAAAGCCCTGTGGTGGCTGCCTCCTCCTCACCGACTGGTCCGGGTATAACTATGAGGAATAGAAGAAAATAGAGGGGCACCTCATGTGTAGGATCAACAGATATAAAAATCAGTAATAACAGTAGTAGAGCCAAATGGGTACTCACACACTTCACAAGCACACCAATGTGCTGGTAGTAGCAGGCTCCAGATTCAAATAGGTGTGGCAGCTCACCTCTCAGGTAGTACTGTGATGCTGGAGATGGAAAAGGAGACACAGCAAAAAAGCACTACATGTGCAGACTGTTTAAAAATATAACAAACAATATTTTCAGTGGTACAGATAGTTACTCACATACTCCATGAGCACACTTATGTGCTGGTAGAAACAAGCTGCAAATTTTAGGCAGGTGTAGCAGCTCACCCCAGATCAGATTTCTTAATGCTGTAATCAAATGCTCCAATAGGTAACACAAAGTCCCAAAAAGGTAGAGAGACTCTTATGTATCAGCAGGGCAGTAGGTAGGTAAAGATATCCACTCAAAGGCGTATTTCCAGTAAAATACAAATATTTATTAAAAACAAAAATTAAAAAACACAACAGAACAATTGCTGTGTTAGGTGGATAAAAAAGGGGTTAACAGTGGACCCCAATAATGCAACGCGTTTCTTCTCGGTTTTGCCACCGTTTCATCAGGCATAAAATTGTTCTTATTCCTACCTCTCCTGCCTCTGCTTTATATAGCCAGCTAACAAAGATTATCCCTCCTTTCAGAGGGGTGTGTTTAACAATTAATCACGGACACCGTGTCTAAGGTGGCTAGTCTCCTAATTACAAAATGTTAAGGAAATCCAATGTACTTATATATGCAAGAAAACTGTCTATTTGTTTGTTTATAATATACGTGTATATGTACAAAAGACTAGCTTTCTATCTGATATACGTATGTGTATAAGTGTAAGGGGGATTTTTCTTTCTATTTCATCTATTCTATAGATCTCCCAACAGTGATAGTCTATTCATATACTATATATGTTATATGGCTCATCCATCAGTAATATTTCCCTATATTAATTCCTTATATTAATTGGCCGGGGTGCACCCGGCCAATTAATATAAGGAATTAATATAGGGAAATATTACTGATGGATATCTTACCTACCTACTGCCCTGCTGATACATAAGAGTCTCTCTAACCTTTTTGGACTTTGTGTTACCTATTGGAGCCATTTGATTACAGCATTAAGAAATCTGATCTGGGGTGAGCTGCTACCCTGCCTAAAATTTTGCAGCTTGTTTCTACCAGCACATAAGTGTGCTCATGGAGTATGTTAGTAACCATCTGTACCACTGAAAATATTGTTTGTTATATTTTTAACAGTCTGCACATGTAGTGCTTTTTTGCTGGTGTCTCCTTTTCCATCTCCAGCATCACAGTACTACTCTGAGAGGTGATCTGCCACACCTATTTGAATCTGCAGCCTGCTACTACCAGCACATTGGTGTGCTTGTGTGAAGTGTGTGAGTACCCATTTGGCTCTACTACTGTTATTACTGATTTTTATATCTGTTGATCCTACACATGAGGCGCCCCTCTATTTTCTTCTATTCCTCACAGGTGTCTTTAATATGTGGTCACGCTGCCACTCCTACAACTCCAGACAATGGTATTGCGGTCTAAGGGTTTTTAGCCAGATCCAAGCCCAGCTGACTCACAAGCTTTGCCTAATAAAGCCCAATGGGACCTGGAACAATTAGGGACAAGCCACAATCCAGGAAATTGGTTAAGTAAACCCAAAAAAGCTCCATGTTTAAATATGTATTTAGTGTAAATATTTCACATTCCAATGTTCTGCACATAACAGAATGTTCTATGTATCTATAAATAAATATTTTATATATATATATATATATATATATATATAATACATACAGTATATATATCTGTATATATCTATACCAATATATAATTATGTATATATATATATATATATATATATATATATATATTACAGTATATGTATAGATATATATTGTACCAAAATACCATCAGATATATGTAGAAAATATGTATTTATGAAGGACATATTCTGCTATTAATAATTTCATGCCGTGCTAGCGCACTTGAGAATAAGCGATCTGGTTTGTGCACGAGTAGGGTTTTTTCTACTTTATCTTCCCTATTGACTTCTATTAGGGAATACATTAATGTGCGCTCGATATTCGAAATTCGGCTTTCTACATGCATCGGGTTAGCGTGAGAGCAAAAGCATTTTACTTTCAACTTGCAATACGAGCACTATCCGTTGCATGCAAAAACTTACTTCTAGCAGAGTTAGTGTGAGAGTGTGAGCATTAAATACTGCTCACTTGTAATCTGGCTAAGACGGGCCAAATCCCCCCACCATATACCTAAACCCTAACTGTGCCAGCTACAATTAACAGGTACGAACTGAAATCTTACTTTCGCTGGATCCCCTCCACCATAATTAATTATAATAGTGCTGATCCTGATTTCCAACTGATATTAACCTTAACCATGATCACCACCCCAGGATAACACTCCTTATCTCTAATCCCCATATGCAACCTCCTCACTACTAAAACACAATATAATTCCCTCTCCAACTCATAAATCTTCTTTAATCTTAAATTAAGTTTACTTAATTAAAAAATCAAAATCTATCTTAAAGCTAAAAAACATCACGTTTCTGAAGTCTCCATGTTTACTTATTCACAGTAATGGTTCCTTTTTTTAAGTCCCACATCCTTCTGAATTTTTGTAATGATTTTTTTTTTTTAAAACGATTTTTATTGAAGCTTCCAGTGCACAATACAAAAATGCAGACATGTATACAGTTATGCAAAGTGGAAACTTACATAGTTTCTGATTAAGCCAAACAAAACATAATACAACTTAACTTGGTATAACAATGTTCCACAAATTATCCCTGCAAATTTCTAATGCCATACCTGTATGGCTTAGGACCCACTCATTGTAACGTTAGTTCACCCACCAGCAAATCCAATGCTATCAAGTCCATACCCAACATACCCCCGTCAAATCTCACATCAATTAAATATTGTCAATAAATGATTCCCACATGATCTTCATCAGCAAAAACGTGTCCCTCCTGTTATTTTTCATGTAAGCATATTCTCAAGGGACATGATGAATTGGAAATTGAGAGTATCAGACAGCCATACTCGGGCTGTGCTGAGACTTCCAATTTTTTGCGATCAATTTTTTTAAACTGTTGCTAGCAATGAAAATCAACTCTTTTCTTATGTGTTGGTATTTTGTTAGGTAAAACATTTAGTAACCAAATATGGGGGTCTGAGGGTAAATTCAGTTCCGTCATTGTATTTGTTGCTTTAACTGCAGAGGTCCAGATCGGGCTATCAATGGGCATGTCCACCATATGTGATCATGGATCCCAGTCCCCCACCGCATCTCCAACATTTGTGGAGAGGCCGAGGGGAACAGTTTATTAATCCTCGCTGGGGTGAGATACCATCTTTGTATTAGCTTTAAGTTTAATTCTATAAGATTACTTGATATAGAAACCTTAGTAACGTTAGTGAACATTTTTGAAATATTGATTATAGACAAATCATTATCTAGCTCCTCGTTCCACCTATCTATATAATATGGAGTGTAACCTATTGGGGGATTTTTGTAGCAATGTATACATTAAGGATAAAGTTTTTCTAGTGGGGGAACTAGACTGACACAGGGTTTTCAAAGGGTTGTAAGGGGTCTGAGCAGATTAAGTTCTCAGGGTGTTTGAATATGTAGGAATGACATTGACGGAGAGAAAACCAGTTATTAAAGAAGGTCAGAACCCTTCTCCATCAACTCATCAAGGTTAAAAAGTCTTGTCTTGTTGCCCAAGTGCACTAGCAACATGCTCTAAGAGGGTTTTTTCTATGTGTTGAATCTTTTGTAGAAGGCCTATGGGGAGGTTCGGTATTTTCTGTGAGGGGTGTGAGCGGGGAGAACTGTGAGGTGATATTCGGGGTATTCCCTCAATACCTCCTTCCATACTGAGAAGGTTTCCATTAATATAGTGTTCTGTTTTAAAGTCTGTGGATAAGTGCGTGTTGATTGCCAGCATATCGTTTCCTAAATGTGATTTTCCTGCTATGTCTCGTAATTCTTAAACCAGTCTACAATTCTCTGAAAAGAAAAAGCTTCCTGTCTGTACTTTTTTATATTGGGGACCCCCAATCCACCCTCGACCACGGGTAAACACATTAAGGTTTTATTAATTCTCGCTTTCTTTTTGTCCCATATGAAATCAAAAATTTTATTTTGTAAGGACGGTATAAAGCCCTTAGGCAGGGGGATGGGGGACGTGTTTGCAACAGATATAAAATCCTGGGGAAGTATATTCATTTTGATTGAGTTTATTCGGCCCAACCAGGAAATACCCTTAGATCTCCAGGAGGAGAGGTCGGCCGTGACAGCCCTCTGCAGAGCATCATAGTTCGCTTTAAAACGTCTCCTGATTAGATGTTGCTAAAAAGATACCCAAGTATTTTAGATTTTTTGTTTATATGCGGAAGGGGCACTTCTGTGATAAGCGACAAAGGTAGTTAGCGTCACAGTGGACAGTGAGCATCTCAGATTTAGAGTTATTAATAAGAAAGTTTGAAGCATGAAAGAAGGTGTCAAATTCATTCATAAGTCGGGGACCGAAGAGATTGGGTCTGTTAAGAAAAATAGAACGTTGTCCGCATACAGAAGGAATTTTTGTGTGGTGTTATGTATTGGAATCCCACAAGATGTCTTCATTATTTCTAATAGTTATGGCCAATGTCTCTATGAAGCATGCGAAGATGAGTGGGGCTACAGAGGGCAACCCTGCTAGTACCATTTGATATCTGGAGACGGGGCCGACAATATGCCATTAACTCTGATTTTAGCTATTGGGGAGCTATATAGGCCATAACTTTAGATATGAAATGTGATCCCAGCCCAAACCCCTCCAGCGTAGCTCTCATGAAGTGCCAACAGACGCGGTTCGAATTGCCTTTTTTTTCCGCGTCCGTTGACACTATCGCTGATGTATGTTATTTTGATTGATATGGTTCAGAATATTTAGAGCCTTACAGTGTTGTCGCGCGCCTCCCTATTCTTTATGAAACTGACTTGGTCGCCCTCTATAATACTAGGCAGCACTTGGGACAGTCTATTTGCTAGAATTTTTGCATAAATCTTAAGATCCGAATTAAGTAGGGAAATTGGCCTAAAATTTTCTACACAGTCCGGGGGGTTTCCTGGGTTTAGGTAAGACCACGATATGTGCTTCTAACGCTGTAGGCGAAAAAGGGTCAGCTTCTGATATCTTATTAAAAAACTTTAGTAAGTGTGGTACAAGCAAAGCTTTATAGGTTTTGTAATAACCGTTAGTGTAGCCATCAGGCCCAGGGGCCTTACTGTTGGGAAGGTTCTTAATAACTTCTAGGATCTCCGATTGTTCAAATGGTTTATTCAAGGAGGCCCGTTGATCCACGCTAATTTGTGGGAGGGTAATATTATCTAGGTATTTTTTTATTAATATAGATTTCTGTCCCTGCTCCGTTGGAAATTGCTGTGATGTAGGGGATAAGTTATATAGCTTTTTATAATATACCTGGAAAGCATTGGCAATTTGTTGGGAGGTGTGCACCTTCTTCCCTTCACACCCTTTAATAGAAAGGACAAATTTTTTATTCGCTTTCCTTTTCAATTTTCTAGCAAAAAGGGGGCTACTCTTATTATCGTTTTCAAAATATGTCTGTTGCAATCTGAGGGCGTGTTTCTTACACTCAACATGAAGCATTTCATTAATACGGGCCTTACAGTCAGCAATGTTCTGTGATAATGTGAGATCTGTTGGGTGCGAACTTTGTTGTGTTTCTAGATTGTTAAGCTCATTAAGAGTGTCATCCATTAGTTTTCTGGCCTGTTTATCGCGGTGTGATCTGATGCTGATCATCTCACCCCTGACAACTGCCTTATGTGCTTCCCATGTTAAGTTACAGTCAGGGTCATCGTCATCATTAAGAATAAAGTATTCTTCTATGACTTTACCAATTCGATTGCAAGCAATCGGGTCAGACAACAGGGTATTGTCCAGTCTCCATATATATTGATGTGTAGGGGTATGTGGCCAATCTAAGGAACACACAACCATTGCATAGTCGGACCATGTATTAGGGGTGATTTCTATCTTAGTAACTCTAGAAAGATTAGTAACGTCCAACATGAGATAGTCTAGTCTAGAGTGTCTACGGTGTGGGTTGGAATAAAAAGTGTATTCCCTGGACTCTTGATGTATGATCCTCCATGTATCATGTAGGGTTAGATCTTTTAAATTTTGTTTCACTGAGTTAATAACTTTGTGGGGTACAGAAGACAAGTTATTGGAGTTATCCCAACATGGGTTTAAAGTGAGGTTAAAGTCCCCGCCCATTATAATGACACCCTTTGTCATTTCTAGAGTCACGTTAGTAAGGTGTTTGAAAAACACATCCTGCTTTAAGTTAGGGGCGTAAATATTAATCAGAGTGACAATTGTGTTTACCAATTTCCCCACTATAATGAGGAATCTTCCAGCTTTATCTTTGTAATTCTTAATAGGGGTGAAGGGAACACCCTTTCTTATTAAAATGGCTACTCCATTGGTTTTAACTGAATTCGATGCGTAATATGTGTCCCCAAACTTATAGGAGAATGTTTTTGGTTCTCTACCTGAAACAAAATGTGTCTCCTGCATGAAGATTACGTCGCCCTTGCGGTGTACAATGTCACGAATAGCTATATTACGTTTATGTGGGCAATTTAACCCCTTAGTGTTAGCTGTTATAAAATTTAAACCATTAGCTGACTGAGTCATGGGAATGGTGGAAGGTGCAACAAATATTCATTGGCACTAGTGCACTGAGGCTAGGTCCAGTGTAGGACAACGAGTTCTGTAGGTATATTGATGAGTGTGTAGGTGTAAGGACCCTCATACAATTGAGTGATTTGTGAGCGGGTGTCTGGTTAGGGCATTGTGGAGCAGTTGTAGAACAAAACAAGAAATTCAACATACAGTAAAACAAACATAACAACAGTAATAACAAAAACAAAAAACATTGAGAATGTCACGAAATATGACAACTGGAAGGAGGAATGCTCAGCGCAGACTCCAAAATTTGTGAATATTATTGGCAAGATAAGAGGAAATTAAATATTAACAACATTAATTAGAAAAAAAAAAAAAAAACCTTTGTAAACACATGTTAAACTAGAGCACGGAAAACAGTTCAATGTTTGAGGGAGGGTTATCGACCCTTAGGTTATATGGGAAGACAGATTCCGTCTTTCCCAATAAAGTGATGTCCACTGTCCCGGGAACAACCTGCACAGTATAAACCGAGTGCAGAGGAACTGTCATTGTATAAACTTAATTTAACAATATGTCCTATAGTAGGAGTATTATAGTAGGAGTATTATCAATAACTGTGCAGATCTCACCCGTTCTACAGAGAAGGAGGGAAGATTCAGGTCACCAGTCCATATCCATTTATTGAAACATCTGAGATCCGGGGTAATTGGAATTTGATGTTCATCGCTTTGGAGAGCATATCCAGATCCTCAGGTGACTTGTAGGTATATGAATGGCCTTCGTGTGATATCTGCAGACTAAACGGGAAACCCCATCTATACTTTATAGATCTTTCCTGAAGAGATTTGGTAATAAAGCGCACATCCTTGCGTTTCTGAACTGTAGTAGGGCTTAATTCCAAGTATACTTGAAGTGAATGGTCCAGGTACATAATATTTGAGATTTTCTAGCTTGCTGCCATATCTTCTTGAATTTTTGTAATGATTTTGCCTCAATTCATGGGAGAAACACAATGCCACAGTTGGTTATTCATTTTAAACCAGTCAGGATTGTGAATGAGCAAATTAAACTTCAAAGTTAGGCTCTTATTCACCTAGAAGGAGTTCTCTAGTGCTGATAATTTTTCCACACATAACATCAATTATTGGCTGGGTTGACAGTAATAGGTGACATCATAGAGGTTGCCAGTTATTAGATACATAACTTCTCTCGGGCTCCTCAACCAGGTAATCCCTAATGCCAGTGCTTTGCAAGTACAGTATATCCACTTCTGGAGGAGCAATAAGACAGTTACCCCAACCACTAAACCATAAGGTTCAATACCTAGGAACCTCAAGGGAATGGGGGAAGTACCCTGGTGAGAGCAAATAGTTTTGGAAAAAGGGAAGGAGAATCACTTTATATTTTTAAATATATAAAGAAAAAGTGTGGCGCAAGAGAGCACCAAGCTTCCCCAAACCTATAGTCCCTAACAAGTAGGGAAAAAAACAATGGTAAAAGAAATGTGTATGGAAAAGCGCTAAAAGGCTAAAGGTGCACAAGTAGAACCACAAAAAATATATCATAGAATGATAAATGGCTATGCCAGATTTAATAAAATATATCAAAATAGTAAAACACAAATATCAAATACTGTGTAAAAATCGGACGTCTCTGATATAGGTTATAAAAATAAAAGTAAAAACAATATTACTGTTGCCACCATAGGAGATAAAGTCTCTGATATAGATTCTGAAAAGAAAGAAGAAGCAAGGGGCCCCCAAAGGAAGTCTCTGAAAACGAGGATCCAGAATCTTTGTAAAAATATTTACGTATTACCTTCCTTCCAAAAGCTGTCCTTGGTTCAAAAGAACGGCTTACAAACTTACACCTCCGTGAAGGCGCGTATGTAGCTTGTGATGTCACAGAATGTAGGGTGATGTCTCCAGGCTGAGATCCTATTTGGTCAGGATCGTCCGAGTGTAGGAGTATAGCGGCCGCTATATTGTAGAAGAGAAATGATGAGGTATCCGCTCTTAGTGCAGGTATGCGCGCAGGATAAACTTGTCTTGTTATAAATGCCTTGCAGCAGCCTTGTGAGGACTTTGAGAAACTAATTTGGATAGTTCCGATTTCTTCTGGCTGGTATTAGGCTCTGTGCTTCAATGTCCAATATCCATTAAATGTGGTTTGCATGTTAATTTAAGTGTGCCTGTATGTAGAGGGCAAATAACATATTAAACTTGTTGACACTCAGATTATTAATACACACCAGTGCAATATTACTTATTGCAAGGGATTAATTGAACATCTGTAAACAATCCCATGTACCGTGCTGTGCCTGATAATTTAGTGATTTTATGGAAACTAGGAAGCCCCAGTCTGTTAAAAGGGCAGGAATTGATTGCTTCCTGTGAGAGGGTCAATGCGTACTAGAGGATGAGAGAGAAGACACAGCTTGTGATCAAATGAGATGCATGAGAGGAAGGTGTCTGAAGGAGAGCTAGTGTCTGTGCCCGGGGGGTGGAAGAGAGGGTGCTATATATTGAGAGAGTCTGGACTAGTGGTTGCAGGGGAGTAGAAACCAGCAAACTAATATTAGACCAGTTAGGGCCCAGTGAACCTGATTAAAGTTGTTACAGTTTTTGCAAAGAGTGCTGTTTTTTGTGGGTTAGGGGGCTAGTTTAGTAAATATATTAGTAGGGTGATTTCCATTTTTATGAAATCACTAATAATAGGGGATACAAAGCTATTCTGAAGGTATAGTAATAGAGTGCACCACTAAAAAATCACAAAATATAACACAATACCGTAATATATGAATAAGGATACAATTATTAAACTATCAATCATTTAGTATAACTCATTAATATTGGGAAATGTATACGTAGTCTGTGGAAACTAGTTTTCCTATATTAAATATATAAAAGAAATGATAATTCAATAGTGTAATATAATGGTATAGTATAAAGTTTAATAGTGGTCATAAAATAATGTTCGTGAACAATATTGGCCAATGCGGCTACAACCTAGTTGCATGTGATGTAACAGAAAAATTATTCAAAAGGGTAATGCATGAACAGCGTGATGCAACAACCTTATTAGCATATAAATAAAATAAAATGGCATTAAAAAAAATCACAAAGGCAAAAAGTCAAAAAATCAACACATAACTAGTGATACCCAACAAATATTGGGAAGTGTCCATAAAATAATAAGTGATATCTCACAAAATAACTCAGTCTCTGGTGCGGTAGTGAAGTGATGTGACAGGGTGGCTGGGTCTTGAAACTGAATGATCAATCATTACATCTACAGAATGGATACAAAAAGACAGCGCCTCAGTAGTGCAGCAAGCCCAAGGAATGGAGTAACAAGTGAACGACAGAACGTATGGAAATATACTCACAAGTATAACTGGCACTCTTATTAAAAGAAGTGCGAATATGCAGGCTGACGTTTTTCAGCAGTCAGTATGCTGGATTATGGATGATGCAATATATCCTGAGTGCGGCTGTGGGCTCTCCTCCGTCGGCAGCCGGGGATCTCCTATGGAGACACAGTTGGGGGTATGCGGCTTCTGCTTGGACAACGGGAAGTTCCGTAAATGTTGGCAACAGGTAGCCAGCCCGTATGCAAGTGACAACTTGTGAGTTCAATACCTCCCAAGGAACAAAAGACACAGGTAGTGCTGAATGAAAGTATTTGAATAAAATCAAATGGTTATTTATTGGTGAGCTTAAAACGCGTTTCTCGGCCGTAAGCTCCTGGGCCGTTTCATCAAGTTAAACGTCAGCCTGCATATTCGCACTTCTTGATGAAACGGCCAGGAGCTTCCTTGGAGCTTGTGCACTATGAGGTTCTGTCTTTTTTGTATCCATTCCACTAATAATAGGGACATGACACTCCTCGATAAATTAAAGGGACCTACCAATTTACAAAATTGAATTTTACTGTGTGATTTAGTTTTGTGAGTCAGGGATTTTTAAAAATGTCCCTTCCCCTTAACACCCTATGCCTTTTTATAATGACATAACATTGTCATACTACTGCTAGGGACATCTACCTCTTTATAAAACACTACTCAATTAAAAAAATTAAGTGCAGAGAGAAGCACTTGTTTTTGAGCATGTTACTAAGAAGTGTTTTCTAAATCCATCCAGAAGGGGTGGTCCTGAGGTGGTCTTTAAAAAAATATATGTGTTTGAAGAACCATTTTTAATTGCATAAATATTAGCATATGCACCCCCCCCCCTCCCACATACCAGTTTTGGTTAGCTAGTTTGTGTTTTTTACTTGTATATGTTTAGCAAACTTCTCCAGTGAATGGTATATGAAACTTCAATGGTTTCCCTTATTCAAACAGTAGAACTGCAATAGCTTCCATTTATGTGACTTTTTAATAGCCTTCATTTCTTACTTCTTTCTTTCTAGTCTAACTATTTGTTATTATTTCCATTTAATTGCCTTCATTCTTGATTTGTAAATTCTTGATGTTTATGGATTAAATTTATTATGCTCTGTTAATTTGAATTGTTATGAGACAGTGCATTTTATGTCTCAAATTTGCCTGTTTACTGTTTAATATTGTTTTTTAATTCCCTTGATAAAATAGTTGTGTTAAAAGAAACATATCACATAATTCAGAGTCATTTTTTATCAAGATTCAAAATAATTAATAAGAAACAATAGCTGAAATCTCCATGATAATCTTTGAATCTTCACTTTATAATTATTATTATAAATATGATTACCCGGTAATATTATCAGTTATTTCTAGAGCGCCAACAGATTCACTTTGAGTTATTCTACAGAGTAAAATCCCTGCTATATCTTAAATTTTTTCTTTTAAAAAAAACTCTGATTCCAAAAATTCTCCACCATGAAGTGAAATGGTTCGGCAGAATTTACGAAGTCAGAGCTAAATGAGGAGTTGATCCCATTCTATTGTTTAATACTTATATGTATTTTTTAAATTTGCAGATGAGCCGTTTTCAATGTCGACAGCCATCAGACATTTGCATTATTTTTTGCAAACCATTGTTTACATTATAATTTTTGAGAAAAATATCAATCCATATTTTTGATAATTGTTGACACCATTTTCAGAGTTATGTTTCACAGCAAAATGCACTTCATAATCACTTTTTGACTTATTACTTGGTATGTTTTTAGATGTACACATTGGCTTTGCACATGCATAGCCCTGTCGTATGGATGACATTTTTAACCAAACAGATACAAATGTTACCCCGCTCAATCAAAGTTAAAATATAACATTAAGTGCTTTTACAATAATAAAAATTAGCAAAATCATAACCCAACAAGCACATGCCCACTATTACCAATATTGCTGTTGTTCAAAACCCCTTAGAGAGCCATGCATGCATATGGTTTTGAAATACAACAGGTTAATTGCAGATTAGCACACTTAACACTATAAAAGGGATTCATGAACATACACCAGTGATTTAAGTAATAAGTCAACAATATATCTATTTTCTTTGTCTTTAATTATATCTATTTATGTTTTATTTAAAATATCATAAGATTAATGAGGTAAATAATGATTTTGCTATGTTTTCAGGACATAAAGATGTTATGCTTGAGAGGTATTAGCAGCAGCTGTATTTTGTGATTGTCATCCCTGGAATCACTCACATTTACAATATTGGCCGACGTTCAGAAAGCAGCAGAACCAGGAAGTCCCATAAAGATGAGAGCTTCCTCCTATGCAACCTGATGAGTCTCAATGGAATGCAGCATCTCCCAGGTGAAGAATAATTTGAACAGGGGTGCACCTGGAACTTTTTAAAAAATCTGTTTGAAGCAAATATAAATGAAAGGGACAGTAAAGTCAGAATTAAATTTTCATGATTTAGATAAAGCATGCAATTTTAAGTAACCTCTACTTCTGTTACCAAATTTGTTTTGTCCTCTTAGAATCTTTTTATTGAAGACTGCAACTAGGTTGGCTTATAAAGCTCAGGAGTGTGCACGTGTTCCTATGGGCAGAAGTGTTTTGCAACACTGTTTGTAGCTTTATTATACAATGTTGCAAAAAATTGCTGCCATAGAGTTCTAAAGAAACGTGCACACCTAGTTTTTAACTCTTCAATGAACGATATCAAGAGAACAAAGCAAATTTGATAAAATTAAATTGTTCCGATCAGCCAATAGAATGCGAGCTCAATCTGATTTGGCTGATTGAACTTGATTCTGATTGGCTGATTCCATCAGCCAATCAGAATATTCCTACCTTAATTCTGATTGGCTGACAGAATCCTATCAGCCCAATCGGAATTCGAGGGACGCCATCTTGGATGACGTCCCTTAAAGGAACCGTCATTCTTCAGTGGAGGACGTCGCCGGAAGAAGAAGGGTCCGCGGTGGAGGTCTTCAGGGATGGAGCCGGTCGTCATCGGATGAAGATAGAAGATGCCGCTTGGATCAAGATGGTTGCCGGTCCGGATCGCCTCTTCTTCCCGGATAGGATGAAGACTTTGGAGCCTCTTCTGGACCTCTTCAGCCACCGGATGATGGATCGCCAACCCCGCTTGGGTTGGATGAAGATTTTGGAGCCAGGACGGATCGGTGATACCTGGGTGAGGTGAAGACAAGGTAGGATGATCTTCAGGGGCTTAGTGTTAGGTTTATTTAAGGGGGGGTTTGGGTTAGATTAGGGGTATGTGGGTGGTGGGTTGTAATGTTGGGGGGGTATTGTATGTTTTTTTTTTACAGGCAAAAGAGCTGAACTTCTTGGGGGCAGGCTCCGCAAAGGGCCCTGTTCAGGGCTGGTAAGGTAAAAGAGCTTTTAACTTTAGTAATTTAGAATAGGGTAGGGCATTTATTATTTTGGGGGGCTTTGTTGTTTTATTAGGGGGCTTAGAGTAGGTGTAATTAGTTTAAAATTGTTGTAATATTTTTCTTATGTTTGTAAATATTTTTTTATTTTTTGTAACTTAGTTCTTTTTATTTTTTGTACTTTAGCTAGTTTATTTAATTGTATTTATTTGTAGGAATTGTATTTAATTAATTTATTGATAGTGTAGTGTTAGGTTAATTGTAGGTAATTGTAGGTAGTTTATTTAATTAATTTTATTGATAGTGTAGTGTTAGGTTTAATTGTAACTTAGGTAGTATTTATTTTACAGGTAATTTTGTAATTATTTTAACTATTTTAGCTATTAAATAGTTCTTAACTATTTAATAGCTATTGTACCTGGTTAAAATAAAATACAAAGTTACCTGTAAAATAAATATAAATCCCTAAAATAGCTATAATATAATTATAATAATTTATATTGTAGCTATATTAGGATTTATTTTACAGGTAAGTATTTATCTTTAAATAGGAATAATTTATTTAATAAGAGTTAATTAATTTCGTTAGATGTAAATTATATTTAACTTAGGGGGGTGTTAGTGTTAGGGTAGACTTAGCTTTAAATTAAACCTAAACACTACACTATCAATAAATTAATTAAATACAAATAAATACACTAGCTAAAGTACAAAAATAAAAAAAGAACTGTTACAAAAAATAAAAAAAATATTTACAAACATTATAAAAATATTACAACAATTTAAAGCTAATTACACCTACTCTAAGCCCCCTAATTAAAATAACAAAGCCCCCCAAAATAATAAATGCCCTACCCTATTCTAAAATAAAAATAGAAAAGCTCTTTTACCGTACCAGCCCTTAAAAGGGGCCTTTTGCGGGGCAGCCCCAAAGAATTCTGCTCTTTTGCCTGTAAAAAAATATTAAATACCCCCCCAACATTACAACCCACCACCCACATACCCCTAATCTAACCCAAACCCCCCTTAAATAAACCTAACACTAAGCCCCTGAAAGATCTTCCTACCTTATCTTCACCACGCCGGGTATCACCGATCTGTCCAGAAGAGGCCCGAAGTCTTTATCCAAGCCCAGCGGGGGCTGAAGACGTCCATCATCGGTCTGAAGTCTTGATCCAAACTGCGGCTGAAGAGGTCCATCATCGGGCAGAAGTCTTCCATCCTATCCAGGCAGAAGAGGAGATCGGGACCGGTAGACATCTTCATCCAAGCGGCATCTTCTATCTTCTTCCATCTGACGACGAGCGGCTCCATCTTCAAGACCTCCGGCGCGGATCCATCCTCTTCTTCCGACATCCTAACACAGAATGAAGGTTTTTTTTAAGGGACGTCATCCAAGATGGCGTCCCTCGAATTCCGATTGGCTGATAGGATTCTATCAGCCAATCGGAATTAAGGTAGGAAAAATCTGATGGGCTGATTGGATCAGCCAATCGGATTGAACTTGAATCTGATTGGCTGATTCCATCAGCCAATCAGAATTTTTCCTACCTTAATTCCCATTGGCTGATAGAATCCTATCAGCCAATCGGAATTCGAGAGGGATGCCATCTTGGATGATGTCCCTTAAAGGAACCTTCATTCTGTGTTAGGACGTCGGAAGAAGAGGATGGATCCGCGCCGGAGGTCTTGAAGATGGAGCCGCTCGCCGTCGGATGGAAGAAGATAGAAGATGCGCTTGGATGAAGATGTCTACCGGTCCAGATCTCCTCTTCATGCCTGGATAGGATGAAGACTTCTGCCGCTCCGGATGTCTTCTTTTGGTCCATCGGTGCCCGGCTGGGTGAACACGACTCAAGGTAGGGAGATCTTCAGGGGCTTAGTGTTAGGTTTATTATAGGGGGTTTGGGTTAGATTAGGGGTATGTGGGTGGTGGGTTGTAATGTTTGGGGGGTATTGTATGTTTTTCTTTCAGGCAAAAGAGCAGAATTCTTTGGGGCATGCCCCGCAAAAGGCCCTTTTAAGGGCTGGTAAGGTAAAAGAGTTTTTCTATTTTTATTTTAGAATAGGGTAGGGCATTTTTTTTATTTTGGGGGGCTTTGTTATTTTATTAGGGGGCTTAGAGTAGGTGTAATTAAAATTGTTGTAATATTTTTCTAATGTTTGTAAATATTTTTTTATTTTTTGTAACAGTTCTTTTTTATTTTTTGTACTTTAGTTAGTTTATTTAATTGTATTTATTTGTAGGTATTTTATTTAATTAATTTATTGATAGTGTAGTGTTAGGTTTAATTGTAGATAATTGTAGGTAGTTTATTTAATTAATTTAATGATAGTGTAGTGATAGGTTTAATTGTAACTTAGGTTAGGATTTATTTTACAGGTAATTTTGTAATTATTTTAACTAGGTAGCTATTAAATAGTTATTAACTATTTACTAGCTATTGTACCTGGTTAAAATAAATACAAAGTTGCCTGTAAAATAAATATAAATCCTAAAATAGCTACAATATAATTATTATTTATATTGTAGCTATATTAGGGTTTATTTTACCAGGTAAGTATTTAGCTTTAAATATAAATAATTTATTTAATAAGAGTTTATTTATTTCGTTAGATTTAAATTATATTAACTTAGGGGGGTCTTAGTGTTAGGGTTAGACTTAGCTTTAGGGGTTAATAAATTTAATAGAGTAGCGGTGTGGTCCGGTCGGCAGATTTGGGGTTAATACTGAAGTGTTGTGTCGGTGATGTTAGGGAGGGCAGATTAGGGGTTAATACTATTTATTATAGGGTTATTGAGGCGGGAGTGAGGCGGATTAGGGGTTAATAACTTTATTATAGTAGCGGTGAGGTCCGGTCGGCAGATTAGGGGTTAAATAATTGTAGGTAGGTGGCGGCGACGTTGGGGGTGGCAGATTAGGGGTTAATAAATATTATGTAGGGATCGGCGGTGTTAGGGTCAGCAGATTAGGGGTACATAGGGATAACGTAGGTTGCGGCGGTGTGCGGTCGGCAGATTAGGGGTTAAAAAAAATTAATAGAGTGGCGGCGATGTGGGGGGGCCTCGGTTTAGGGGTACATAGGTAGTTTATGGGTGTTAGTGTACTTTAGAGCACAGTAGTTAAGAGCTTTATGAACCGGCGTTAGCCCAGAAAGCTCTTAACTCCTGGCTTTTTGCTGCGGCTGGAGTTTTGTCGTTAGATTTCTAACGCTCACTTCAGCTACGACTCTAAATACCAGCGTTAGAAAGATCCCATTGAAAAGATAGTATATGCAAATGGCGTAGGGGGATCTGCGGTATGGAAAAGTCGCGGCTGGAAAGTGAGCGTTAGACCCTTTCCTGACTGACTCTAAATACCAGCGGTAGCCCAAAACCAGCGTTAGGAGCCCCTAACGCTGGTTTTGACGGCTAACGCCAAACTCTAAATCTAGGTGATAGTGTGTAGTAGTCCCCAAGGATGCCTCTAATATATAGAGGTTCTGGCAAAAGTCTCTATTTATGTATATGGATACTCGTATAAGATCTCCAAATACGTACCGTGGAGCTAACATACAAAGTCCTGGTACAAACAATGCGCTTAAAATAGTGGTGGCTATATTATGTACTAATAGTCACAACATATAAAACACTTGAGATAAAAAAAGGCAATAAAAATAAAAATGGCTGCCGGAAATAGAGTGCTAGAGTGGGCTAACAGGAATTTTATTTCCGGCAGCCGTTTTTACTTCCACATCCATTTAGAGTGGGACTGCATACCAAGTGATGTGAAAGAACTGTGATTCATTGTTATTTGGAATCCATCCTCATTTATAGAGATATATTGTATCAGTGCGCTATTGTTTGTATTATTCGAGCAGCACAATCCTTTTCTATGCTTATATTAGCAACTACAAAGTAGTGTGAATTACAATAGTACATTACTAAAAAAAAAATTATCTTAGAAATACATATACTGTAACAAGAGTACTATATTTGGAGGGTTTTAAGCGATGGTGAGGTTTCTTGAATTATATATATATATCTAAAAAGAAAAAAATTCTTCTAGTGAAGAACATAGGAATTTCAAGTATTCCTAATGCATATTCAGATTTAGCACAGTTGATCTAGCGCAGTGTAGTTTTAGCGCTCGATCGATAAAAGAAAAGGATTTCTTTAGCACTCCCCATAGAAGAAGATAATATCCGAAGTCCTGAAGTTAGCGGGTTTGAGTCTTTTGCTCTCGAGCTAACATTTTACTTTTAACTTGTAATACATGCGCAAATCTGGCCTTGCTATTTTTTTATTTTGAGCGCAGTTACCTCATGAAAACTTTCTTAGTTTCATTAACTTCTTTTTATAAATCCAAAGAAATAATGAAATTAATATTTGTGACTAACAGATGCAGAATGTAAGGCACAACTTTAGAACTCCTGACAGAACAAGATAATAGGTTTTGCTGATTTACAACACATATCAGACAACATAATCATTCATTATTTATGCATGCTATTTTTTTTTTAAATACTATTTGAAAAGTCAAGCCAAAGGGGCATATTTAACAAGCTCCGTATGGAGCTTGATGCCCCGTGTTTCTAGTGAGCCTGCAGGCTCGCCAGAAACAGCAGTTATGAAGCAGCGGTCACAAAGACCGCTGCTCCATAACCTGTCCGCCTGCTCTGAGCAGGCGGACAGACATCGCCGGAAATCAACCCGATCGAGTACGATCGGGTTGATTGACACCCCCCTGCTGACGGCCAATTGGCCGCGAGTCTGCAGGGGGCGGCGTTGCACCAGCAGCTCTTGTGAGCTGCTGGTGCAATGCTGAATATGGCAAGCGTATTGCTCGCCGTATTCAGCGAGGTCCGGCGGACCTGATCCGTACTGTCGGATCAGGTCCGCCAGACCTTGATAAATAGGGGCCAAAGCCTTCCTGTTAAGAAAGAGCAACCAACAAATTGCTGGAGGAAATTAAAAAAACACCTTCAAGTTATGAAGGACAACTTCCTATATGGGCTAAGGAACAAAATAAAGCTGCAGCACAAAATGAACGGCTGAAACAAATATTACATTCTCAGTAGTATACACGGCTCTGATGCAGAGGTAAAGAGACCCTTCTTCACAGAATCCAGGGCCTAATTTTCAAGTGTGGCCCTGGAGATCTGTAAAAGAGGTTGTATTAGCTCACTCCCCCTGACTTGGACAGGATTTACCTGTATAGTAGCATTAGCATGGCCGAGGAGTCTATATAGGTATAGGTAATGCTCCTGATTTAAAGAATAATGTTCATGAATTATATTCGTTATTCTTTAAATTAGTGCATTCATTTGGATGTTCATTTTATTAAAACAAAACAAATTGACAGTTGTAACAAAACAAATGCACGTTCCTATTCTTTAGGAATCTTATTGTAAAGGAGGTATGTAAGCTCAAAAGAGTGCGTATGTCAGAATCACTAAATGATAGCAGTTTTGCAAGAATGCTTTTAACAATGTTATATTTGTAAAATCACTGCTGTCATCGACTGCTCAAAAGCATCACTGCTGCCATTTAGTGCTTCAGACATGAGGACACTTCCTACCTGGGTATGCTCTTCAATAAGGATACCATAAGAACAAAGTAATTTTAATAATAGAAGTAATTTGGAAACTTTAATAAAACTATATACTCTATCTTAATCATGAAAGAAACATTTTGGGTTTCATGCCCCTTTAAAACAGTGGAAATTGGAAAACTAATTTTCAGCATCCCTAATTAGACACAATCAAGACAAATAAGATAAACATACACACCAGGGGTTTTAATTTTTTTTGCAAATCATTAATTGACAGATTTAAACACTGTCAACACATTTATTATGTATGTAGGTATTTTTTTGCCAAAATGTTTTCAGTAAATAATTGCTGGTTGCAACAAATGATTAATATTCCCTATAAATGCTTTTAAATTAAAACACTAAAATCGGTTTCAATTTAAATTAAAGCCAGATATTGTTAAAGTTTTACTATATTAGCCATGAGACCCATGGGCTACCATCTGTTATCTGCTTCTAGATAGAGCAATAGAACATGCTAAGTTTGTATTGTCGCCGCTTTTTGACACTAGTAATTGTAACTGAGTTTGCAGTATGCGTTGGATGTTTTGCACTAAATCTTACAAAAAGTTTAGAGTTTTTTTCCTTGCTAGATAGTAGATATGTATTTTCTGTGTTGTTGCTTGGCTTGACAAGTGTTCAGTATTAAACCAGAGAGTCATCCATCTAGCTTCATGCATGAAAAGGACAAATAACTGCCCACTCTTTACGTCCCTTACAAATTTTATCATCGTGCAGAATCTTCTTGTTGTGGCTGTTACTGATAGCCATGGTATAAAATGACTACTCTGGTAGCCAAATGGGTAAAATAATTTCTCTTTGTCTCTTTTTGTCAGCAAAGAGGTATACAATCAGTGCTCTATGAATGTTACTGTCAGTCCAGGGGTAAAATTGCAGCTTTGCGTGCGTTACTAGCAGCCAATAGTACTAAAAGAAAAGAAATCACTGTTCTGTGTGAACTACTGACAGCCAAGAGCGATAAAATTAGAGCTTAGCGCAGGCATTCCAACTTTGAAAGACATTTCATAGTGTGCATTCATTTGCATATTTCAGAATGTGTTGCCACCGAGAGAAATCTACTATAGTGTACAAACTGGTTGCTTTCTTAGCATTTCTATTTGAGTCTTAACATTATTTGTTCTAAATGATTACTTGATTTTGTGAGTTGCTATCAGATATTATACTATACAATGATTATTTCTTGTTGTATTCATACATATTTTAATTTTGATTTAAAATTAAATTAATTTAGATTTTAAATTTGTTAAATATTTCTGAGCCAAGGTTCCCATAGAAAAAGTTGCATGTGTGATTTTGTAATATTGATGATTCATAGTGTGATCTGGAGAACAGACCTCAAATAGTGTGTCACCCTTAAAGGGCCATAATACCCAAATGTTTAAACACTTGAAAGTGATGCAGCATAGCTGTAAAAAGCTGATTAGAAAATATCACCTGAACATCTCTATGTAAAAAAGAAAGATATTTTACCTCAAAAGTTCCTCAGTAGCCACCTCCCATTGTAAAGGATTTCTAAGCAGCATTTTAGTGTGTCTGTCCTGGGACATCTGAAGGGATGAGCATCGTGCACTCTCATATTATTTCACCAATCAGGTAAAGGAAGCTTACTATGTAATCTCATGAGAGTTAAGTCAAATCTCATGAGATCACAGTAAGAGTTCATGACCTCAGCACTGCTGATGCTGATTGGCTGCTGTTCAT
The DNA here is from genome assembly GCF_027579735.1 of Bombina bombina. Classification (NCBI taxonomy): domain Eukaryota; kingdom Metazoa; phylum Chordata; class Amphibia; order Anura; family Bombinatoridae; genus Bombina; species Bombina bombina. Next base: position 187,319,988 of record NC_069503.1, on the reverse strand, counting down.
TTCTTCATTTTTTTTTAATTTTTTTACCTGCAGCTGGGAGCAGCTGAGTATAACTTTTTACACAGAACTTACTCTGCTGAGCTGAGGAAATTGTGAGGTAAAATATCTTCCTTTTTTACATAGAGATGCTCAGGTGATATTTTCCTGTCAGCTTTTTACAGTTATACTGCATCAGTTTCAAGTGATTTAGCATATGAGTATTATGTCCCTTTAATAAGTATCAATTGATTCAAGCTGAAATGCAAGCCACTATTCAAAATCAAGTGGTTTAGGGGTGAATCAGCCAATGAATGATTAAATATTGCTGGAAAATGTACTTGCTTCCAATATTTCACACTTCATGCAGCAATATTAGCTTGAAATGCCATTCAGAAAATAAAGCCATATTGCTGCAAAACTTCGCCACCTACTTCTTTTCAAGCATCTTTGCAAACAATGGGGAAAATAGAGCTTGACAGTAGTGCAAAAAAGTATTTGTATTTGGATAAGGCATCATTTTAGTTTTGGTCCAATTCAAATTTTCATCTTTGTTATGTATCTGAATACGCAGAATACCCCTTAAAGTGACACTGAACCCAATTTTTTTTATTTTGTGATTCAGATAGAGCATACAATTTTAAGCAACTTTCTAATTTACTCCTATTATCAAATTTTCTTCATTCTCTTGGTATGTTTATTTGAAAAGCAAGAATGTAAGTTTAGATGCCGGCCCATCTTTTTTCAAACTCTGCTTGAAAACACTGCTTGTTGTTTTCAAGCACTGCTTTAAAATTCTGTGCCATTCCTGCAAATATTGAGAGGCATATTTTCCCTGCATTTCTTTTTAAATAAAAATGAAAATATGATTTAAAATATGCAGAGTGTCTTGCTGTCCACAGCTATGTTGTTAACGGACATCTAATTTTTTTTTTGGCTGTTGGCTCGGATACATAATAAGAATTCAATTATCAATTAAATAATTGTGATTTTAGTATATTAAGCAGATAAATAAAGCACATTCTGCTTGTTAGAGAAATAAAACTTTATCTGGTTTAAAATATTTTTGTTAAACTGATATATTACAAGCTCATACTTTTTATGGTCAAGTTTTTCTCCAGTATAACCATTTTTTTCTTGGTTTTACTGGAATGTTTTTTTTTCTAAATTCAAATTTAGACTTGCACATTTACATCTACAGGGTAATATTCTAATATTCTGTGAAACATTAAAGCTATATTTAGAACCACATAATAGTT